>NC_051215.1:2304378-2324378 GCF_015220715.1 Pygocentrus nattereri
TAGTGTAGTGTAGTGTATTATGGTGTAGTGTAGTGTAGTGTAGTGTATTGTAGTGTAGTGTAAAGTAGTGTAGTGTAGTGTAGTGTATTGTATCGTAGTGTAGTGTAGTGTATTGTATTGTATTGTATTGTAGTATAGTGTAGTGTAAATGTAAATGTAAATGTAAATGTAAATGTAAATGGTCACCAAAGTAAATTGAAAAACTGATGCAATGTGTTTTAGTCATTCATGAGGAAATCCTGGATCTGCATCAAGTAAATTAAATGTGCCACTTTTTCAGGGCAGAACTGTAATGTTAAGAGAACCGTTTAATGTTGGCAGGTCATAGAGGTTATTAATTCAGGCCCTCACTGAACACGAGTTTAATGATTAGAAGCCAGCCCTGCAGCACTGCGTAACGTAGGAGAGGACAGGCCTGGATTTACCACAAACCTGTTCCACAGACGGCATCCGGCCTTCAACACGTGCATGTGTCCACCTGTAGAGTGTAAACAGTCCCTGCTGAAGGACCCAGTGCACAATCACTCACCTGTCTGCTCGGTAAACTCACCAATCACAGCAAGACAGGCTAATTGGTGCATGCAGCATCACAAGAGTCTTATAACTGATTTATAACTGATCTTATAACCAGTGGTGGACAGTATCTGAGTAACTGAGTAAATGTAATTAGTTCCTGTACTTTAGTATTTTTGGTGTATCTGTACTGAAGTTTCTCCGTTCTGGGCGACTTTTTCCTTTCACTCCGCTACATTTCGGAGTCTAATATCCGACTTTTTCCTCCTACATTTTGAGAAATCTGTCGTTCCTTTTGGTTTCTGTGTGTATAAAAACGTCACATGTCAAAACGAAAGAAGCGCAAAGCCAGAGCACCAATCAGGGCCCAGCGGTCACTTTGTTTAGAGCTGGTTTTGACCTGTTGGTCATACCGACCCAGTGCAGCACGCGGTTCAACGTCAGCGCAGCAGCGTAAAACTTTGGGAGAGTCTGTTCAACATAAATGATGAACTAACCTAACTTTGTGTAAATAGAGCTCAATATAGAAATATGTCCACATATGCAGTCGAGACTGACGCGGCTTTTTTCTGAATTTCTACAAACACCATTTCATTTTATAGTAAATGAGTTTGGGCTGGTTTATGTTTATGAACAGACGCCTACAGATCAACATAGTAAAGGAGCTCATCTGTGATCCTGAGTTTAAAGCCAGTTTTTATTCAACTTAAACTTGGAACTAAGTTGTAAATAAATCTGAAACTGAAACTTTGCTTGTGTGTAAAAAGTGATTTCAGAGCCACTCGGTTCTCCCTGATGGAAACTGTTTACCTTCAGTGTTTTGTGCTTCTGATCATTTTAATAGACGTCAGCGTCACTAATTAATGACCTTCTATTAAAAGACTGGTTTACCAAGAGAGACGCTGGAGGACTTTCACCTGAAATGAGTTCATGAAGCCAGTCTGGTTATAAAAATGATAACAGGACATCAGAGCCAGAATTACTCTTTTAGTACTTTTACTTTATACTTAAGTACATTTGAAGGGAAATACTTTAGTACTTTTACTCAAGTGGAGGTCTAAAGGGAGGAACTTCTACTTTACTGCAGGAATATTTTACCTTGGGGGTCTTGACTTTAACTCAGGTACAGGGTTTGTGTTCTTCGTCCACCTCTGCTTATAACTGCCTCGCTTGATGGTTCTTCAAGAGTTCTTCAGTTAAGAAAATGGTTCTATATAGATCCATGAACATTCAAAGAACCCTTTCCAAGATTAAAGCATGATTCTTTTCAAAGTGAAATGGTTCTTCAGATTGATGGAGAATGTGCTGTACATGGTTCCATATGACACCAAAAAGGGTTCTTCTGCTGTACAATGTCAGGCTTATTACCATAGGAGAATGCTTCTTGGTGTTGTTTAGAACCCTGCTACATAGAACCACCTACAGCACATTCTCCTTTAATCTGAAGAACATTTTCATGATGCCTAATCATGTGGAGCTCGTTTTTCTTTACTGAAGAACCCCTGAGGAACCATTCTTTGAGGGCTCCTTAGTAAAGACAATGGTTCTGGATAGGACCATGAACAGTGAAAGAACCATATGCATGCTTAAGGGCTCTTGAAATCGCTCTTCAGATTGATGGAGAATGGTTCTATATAGCGCCTTTTTTGAAAAAGCACCAAAAGATGTCTTTCTGTTGGTACTAGCTTGACATTATAACAACAGCAGAACCCTTTTTGCTGCCATATAGAACCGTATACAGCACATTCTCCATCAATCTGACCTTGCAAAGAACGATGCATGCCCACAAATGGTTCTCTTGCAGGAGATGGTTCTTCAAGTCTTTAGGCAGGAGAAAGGTTTTACGTAGAACCATGAACACTCAAAGAACCAAAGGGTTCTTTACATTGGGAAATTGGTGGAATTTGGTTCTAAAAAGCTTCAGGGTTCTTCTTTTGATGCAAGCTTGACATTGTAAAAGAGGAAGCCTTTTGGTGCTACATAGTGGCGTTTTCAGAAAGGTTCTGTATAGCAAGGTTCTGTATAGAACCATATACAACACGTTCTCCACACAGTCACCAATTTTGCGTCTTTTCTTCTCTAAAACACGTCTTTCAGCTCATCGGCTCGTCAAAAGAGCCTCTATTGGCTCATCATGCATCAGAGCAGGGAAGCACAAGCGGAGACTGGATGAAAGCGGAGCAGTGCCGCGTCTGTCCGGCAGGGGGCGCGTTTAGAGCGCGTTTACCGCCAAATACACATGAACCGGCTGCTCTGACGGGTGCTAACACTTTCACACAAAAGCAGGAGGCCCCTCGGGCGCTGCGACAGGCGCATCCTCAGATCTGCAGGCGAAGTTCAGCCCTGATTCTGGACTGATTCCGCAGCTTTTATCGGGGCTGATCGATCACTTGATCGATGACGCAGCATCAGGACTGCTGGTCCCGTCTTAGAGCGCAGCGTCTGTGAGTTACACGAAGCTGCAGTTCGCTTCTTACTTCAGTTTTCCGTTCCACCTTAAGAAGTGCAGCAGTCTGGTTCTGGCGCCTGCGGGCTGCTGCTGCATTTAAGGTGGACCGGAGCTGCGGCTCCGCGCTCTGACAGGTTCATGACCCGCTGTGCCGGACCTGAAGCAGCACGCGCTGTCCGGCGGTTTGGTCGCGGCTGCTTTTAAGTCTGAAATCAAACATCAAACAAATAAAAATATGAAATGCTCCCTTCTCCGCGCGCTGCCGGCTTGTTCTGTATCCTTTCATATGGTTATTATTATTATTATTGTTATTATTATTATTATTATTATTATTATTATTATTATTATTATTATTATTATTATTATTATTAATGTCTTTGCTTTGTTACTGTCTAAATTTCCTTCGTTATTTATTTATTTATTTATTTATGTATTTACTTCTCAAATGAAATTTACACAGAATAATTTGTTTTTCCATTCTAACTTCATTTTAAGCCATAGTTTGATTTTGTGTGTTAATACAATAGATTATAGAATTAGTTCACAACAACAACAACAACAACAACAACAACAACAACAACAACAACAACAATAATAATAATAATAATAATAATTATTATTATTATTATTATTATTATTATTATTATTATTATTATTGCTGTGACAACTGTTGTTTATTCGTTTATGTATTTATGATTTTATTTATTATACACACACGTGGTAATCGTTTGTTTTCTTTCTTATCTGGTCCTTTAAAGAATGATGTATATTTATATTTACAGCTGTAACTGATAAAAACACATTCTCTCTGTTTTCTGTGCTCCAGTGATGTGAAAGGCTGAACTGCACTGCTGTACTTTACTGTACACTACAATCACAATGAGACGTTTATTAGTGGTGTATTATTTTATTTTGTGCTTATTCAGGCATGTAATGTTCAGAACCTCAGGCCCTCAGTTCTTCAGATCCTCAGAACCTCAGGCCCTCAGTTCTTCAGATCCTCAGAACCTCAGTTCCTCAGTTCTGCAGGCCCTCAGTTCTTCAGGCTCTCAGTTCTTCAGGCCCTCATTTCTGCATGCCTTCAGTTCTGCAGGCCCTCGGTTCTTCAAACCCTCAGTTCTGCTGGCCCTCAGTTCTTCAGGCTTTCAGTTCTGCAGGCCCTCGTTTCTTCAGGCTTTCAGTTCTGCAGGCCCTCGTTTCTTCAGGCTCTCAGTTCTTCAGGCCCTCAGTTCTTCAGGCTCTCAGTTCTTCAGGCTCTCAGTTCTGCAGGCCCTCAGTTCTGCAGGCCCTCGGTTCTTCAGGCTTTCAGCTCTGCAGGCTTTCAGTTCTTTAGGCTCTTAGTTCTGCAGGCCCTCAGTTCTGCAGGCCCTTCATTCCTTAGACTCTCAGTTCTGCAGGCCCTCAGTTCCTTAGGCTCTAAGTTCTTCAGGCTCTCAGTTCTTCAGGCTCTCAGTTCTGCAGGCCCTCAGTTCTGCAGGCTCTCAGTTCTGCAGGCTCTCAGTTCTGCAGGCCCTCAATTCTTCAGACCCTCAGTTTTTCAGGCCCTCAGTTCCTTAGGCTCTAAGTGCTGCAGGCCCTCGGTTCTTCAGGCCCTCAGTTCTGCAGGCCCTCGGTTCTTCAGGCCCTCAGTTCCTTAGGCTCTCAGTTCTTCAGGCTCTAAGTTCTTCAGGCCCTCAGTTCTTCAGGCTCTAAGTTCTTCAGGCCCTCAGTTCTTCAGGCCCTCAGTTCTGCGGGCCCTCGGTTCTTCAGACTTTCAGAGTGAGACAAGTGAGAGAAACCTCACTCTGAGTGTGTGTGCGTTGTGTGGGTTGGGCCGAGTGGCGCGCATGCGCACTGCGTGGCTCTGCGCTGCAATAAAGAGGCGGTATGAGTTTTGGGAACTCCAGAAAGAGCAGGAGAGAGAGAGAGAGGGATAGAGGGCGAGAGGAGAGAGTGTGGTGTGTTTAAGCGAGCCGCGCGACCTAACAGGAGTGTGTGTGTGTGTGTGGAGGGTGCGTGTGTGTGTGTGTGGGGGTGTGTAACCCGAACATGCTGAGAAAGTTTCTCCAAACTGCGTGAAAGTCTGCAAAGCGGCGCTTCGACAGAACCGCCCCGCTCCGCTCTCCGCTCCGCTCCGCGCGACTCCCCGGGACCCGCCGGCTGCTCCACATCTGGTAAATACTCTCCCGCTGAACTCCGGGGCTGCACGAACCGCAGGGTTCTTTAGCGCAGGGAACGGTTCTACTCAGAAACACAGGTTCTGCATAGACCCACTTCACGCTGGGAACTGTTCCGCACATGGTTCTTCAGACTGATGGAGAACGTGTCGTGCAGGAAAATGGTTCTATCTAGCACCAAAAGGGTTCTGCTTCTGTTACGATGTCAAGCTTGCAGAGCAAGAGAAGAACCCTTTCTCGCGCTACATAGAACCATTTTCTTCATCCACGCAAAGAACAATGTGAGCATGCAAAGGGTTCTGTGTTCTGCGCTGAAGAACTCTTGAAGAACCGTGGTTTTTTTTTGGTTCTCTGCAGATTTTAACGGGTACCTGAACCGATGAGCAGTGTGGGCGTTCTGTGTCGCGTGCTGCCTGTGCAGGGGTCGCGAGCTGCAAACTTTTTAATTGTATTTAATTTAGTTTAATTGATTTGTTTTAAAGGCGTTTGAAGCTGAAATTCGCGGCTATCGCAAAAGCGCCAAACGCGCAAAGCCGCAGTTGAACGCGCGAAAAAAGCGGCTGAGAAAGAAAGTGTGCAGGAGTCCCAGGTGCGCGCGCGGACAGGTGGTCGCAGCTGCCGTTCAGTTGCGCTGAAAATCTTCAGTTTGTTTCGCTTCGTTTACGGATAAAAACGCGTTGCGGAATTATTCACGTGCATGTGCTTTTATTATTATTATTATTATTGTTATTATTATTATTGTTATTATTATTGTTGTTGTTATTGTTGTTATTATTATTGCCGCTTTAGGGAATTATTCCTGCCCTTTTTTTTGCGCGTCTTGGTCTTGATTTTGTTTTTTGCGCAGACTTTTTTGCGTTTTTAAAACGCCGAGGCGCGTGAGCAGCGCCGCCCGTCCTCGCCGCTTTAATAACGTTCCTGCGGGATGAACGTGATGTCGGCGCGCGGACCCGCAGCCGAGATCATGTCTTACTCTGAAGGCGCGGCTCAGATCCCGAGATCCTTGATCCAGATGGATCCGCAGCGTTCAGACGGTTTATTAAGATAATTCGATTTAAAATGCGGTTAATTCCGAGTTTAATTCCGTGTTACTGACGTTATGATCCTGTTTAATCCTGTCTGGAAAACCACAGAAACAGTTTTTATTCATTTTATTTTATTTTATTTTATTTTATTTTTGGCGTATTTTGTTTTTTTTTTTTGTTAATTTGTGTGTTTATTTTTTATTTATTTATTTATTTAAAATAAAAAAAATAAACCGGGCCGACTTTAATAGTAGATGCGCTGTTGATGTTGGCCAAATGAATGTATTATTATTCTTATTCTTACTGTTAATAATAATAATAATAATAATAATAATAATAATAATAATAATAATCCTGTATTAAAATAAATCCGCGGATGTGAAGCGCGTTTTAATGACGGGTCAGATGTAAATGAGTCCGTGCCCTGTCCCGTCGCCCCATCAGACGCTGTGGTATGTGTTTAAAAAAGTAAAGGCTTTTATTTTGTTTTATCGTGTTTATTTTTCATGCATCGTCCATACGCGGGCAGGGAAAAAATACATGCAAATAAATGCATAAATAAACCAATCAAGCAATAAATCAATCAATAATTAAAACACGCAGCTTTACGCGACGAGGGCTTCGCGTTTGACTGAGAGCAGCAGACGCTTCACACGTGGGGCTCCAAAGCGTCCTGCCTAATTCCTTCCAATACACGTCCCGTAACGAGGCTCTGGTCACTTTCTCGACCCTTTTAAGCCAAAAACAGCGCAGATTTTCTTTCAGTGACCCTCAAACTGCATAAAAAAGCGGGCAGAAGTGGAGAAGCTCAGTCGCCAAAACACAGTCCTGAGTTTTCCTTTAAAGGGAATTCCATCCACTTCTATTCATTTCATTAGATAATATCAGCCTTGAGGTGTAAACAGAGAGATCCAGAGTGGGTTTGGTGTGAAATGGTTCAGGCGTCTTTACAGTGGTGGTGATGGGAACCAGGCGTCGCCATGACGACAACACAGATATAGACACTTTATTTACCATCCAGAACCACCAGAGAACCTACACGAGTCTTCTGAGCTTATATGGAATGTTGATGATGTAAAATAGTGGAACAAAAGGTTGAATGTTTAATTTAGGCCAAAATATTATTTCATAGCAATTTCAAAACAGCATCAGACACTGTATTCAGAACCACTTCATGGTGGAGCTTTCTGTGAAGGAGCTTTTAGAGTGGGACGTCTGGTTCCTATGGCCACCACTGTGAGCAGCTCTGACTGTGTGTTTCTCTAGAACCGAGCGTCTCACACCAAACGGCTCTGAACGGCTCTGTTTACACCTTACCCACTGAATTATGTGGAATTTTTGAAATGTCAGTGGAGTTCCCCTTCAAGGTTCCGCACGCTGGCGATAATAACAGCCATCAGAAAGCAACGTAGAGCACAAATCGAGCTAATTAGCCACACATGCGGCCCTCGAGCCTCACTAAACACGTGGGATCAGTGATTAGTGAGACTGTACGGAGCTCAGGGAGTTTATAATAGGAGAATTAATGATAATAAACTACATTCCCTTGTTTTCTCGCCTCATCAGACCGGCCCGTCGAGCCTGGTTAAGGCGGTGGGGTTAACAGGCGTTTGAGAGCTTTAGGTGTTCCTGCGTGTAATTGCCCATCTGCCCTCCTGCCCTCCTGCCCCCTGCCCCATTGTGAAGGGTATGTTCACTTCAAAGGGTTAACGGGGCCAAGAGCTGATCTCCTCTAATGACCCCGTAAGGAAAAGTCAATTACTTCTGCGCCATGATCAGAGCACCCAAATCCTCAGGGGAGCTTTGAGCTCTCACAAAGCCCAATTAGAGCTATTTCACTTTTTATTTACTCCCAGAATCAAACCTGGCACTCCTCGTCCCCGGCTCGGAGCTCGGAGGCCTCAGCCTGCTTTTCCCAGCTTTGAGCTCATGTACACTGTGGTCTCCGTCACTTTGGCCTTGTGGACAGATGCTCAGGCTGTCAGGAAACTCTCTGGTGGTTCGAGTTGGAGTTTTTGGGTTTTGGGTTGGATGTTGTAGAACATTCAAATCGAGTTATATGTAACGGCTGAAGGTGAAGGTGACCGGTTACACTCTGAGAAATAAAGGTTCTAGACTGTCTCTGGGTCAGTGCCCCTCTCGTCACTGGGGTGGGACCCTCAAGGCTCCATCTGCGTCCCTTTAGTCAGGGAACATAACTGAACCGTAATCCACTGAAACAATCTGTTCTAAGCTGGACTGACTCCACACACCCCGCCTCGCCTCCAGGCTTTTACTCTACTGCTCTGTTTTAAAACATTCGGTTATAAAAAGGAACAAATACCAACTTTTCACCTGGAGAACCTGATTTAAGCTCCACAATCAGACCTTAAAACTCACTGTAGAACCTCTGAGGGAACGTTCACACTGACTGGACCTCGATGAACGAGAAATGTGCCTTTATTTCTAGCGGTGTGAAGTGGACACTCAGAACACTGTCAGCATTAGTTTTTATTAATAACAGAACATCAGATTCGATTTGCGGTGCTTTTTTCTTCTTTCCACCTCCAGATCTCAGCGACGTACGGTCTAGTTATTGTGGCACTTTCCAATCAGTAATAACCTAAACCCTCACAGCCTTGTCCTCTTCCTTCTTCACCAAACATCCAAACTGAACCAGCGCCTCTCCTCAGCTGAGGCAGCATGGGCTCACTCTGAGGTGTGTGTTTACTCCACTGACCGCAAGCTTTAAGTCACCCATACTGATAATGCGTATTGGTATCTGCAGCTGGCTTGACTCACCATGCTTTATTCTGCTTTGAGCAACTCTTTTGGATGTTAGGTCGTCCACGGTGGGTCCGGCCACGTGTCCGTGCCTATAAATGATACGGAGCTCTGGAATCTAGCTGGAGCTGGGTGTCAGACGATCCTTCAGGTATCTTGCTGTAGAGAGAGCAAGTCGGTATGTGCGTTTGTCAATCACGAGGCCGTGATGAGACAAAGAGCGGTTATTGTGCTTTGTGTGTGTTCGTATCAGGCCAGATTAAACAGTCGTTGCAGGTATGTTAAGCTGTCTTTCTCCTTCTGTCAACCTTGTCGCCCGGGGCGCATTTTCTGGGAGCGGGAAACGCCTTATGCCAAAATACAGCCTATACAGTCACGTCTGGCCGGGCTGTTGCAGCAGACGCATGAGTGCACACATGCTCTTCTAGTATCACCTGGTCAGGTGCGAGGTGTTTTTGAATTTGGCCTGGAGAAATGATGCTTTGGTGTGTTGTTGTTTGGTGATGGGGGAGGTGTGTGTGTGTGTGTGTGGGGGGGGTCCCTCTTGCCTTCAAATCTTTGACAGTTAATTAAAACATCTTAGCCATTTATAATCCCAGGCTTATTACACACTAAAGCTTATTATTCAGTAACTACAAGCAAATCAATGCAAACAGATTGGGCTATTCTTAGGTTATAGAGGTGTGTAATAAAGCTTTGGGCCTGCTGGTGAGCCCTGACCATCTAAGGGGCTAAGGTATCCACATCTGTCTGGCTTTTCATAACGGTCGCTTCAATTGGGCAGCTTTTAATTCTGCCCACAGTGCATCCAACAGAGCTGATTTATCGATCAGCCAGAAGCTTTCGATGTTAATGAACATACTGTAGCATTTTATCTCTTAGATATGTTTATGTCTATTAGATTCTTGCATAAATAAATGGTTATGAAGTCATTCACAGCAAATTGTTCGCAGTGGTGGTGATGAAAACCAGGCATTTGTTGCATTTGACGCTTCTGAAAGCTACATGAAGGGGGTGTAAGGCCAAATAGCAACACAGTCTTTTTTTTTTTTAGCATAATTTTTTCATTGCCAGACATACATATAAAACTCCATGTGCGTGTTGGTTCACTGGTGGTTTAGATAGTAAATTAAATGTCTATATCTGTGTTGTGGAATGTCACTGAGCTCTTTTACATTCCCAGTGAAACAGACTCGAGGGGTTCATCAACGCTGCTGTCACTTACCTCTTGATAGTTTCAGGTTTATTTTGGCGTCGCTTCCAAACTTGCCTGCAGCGTTGTTGTACAGTTGTACGTTCATGTTAAAATGAATTATAGTTTCTTGGTCTGTCAGGCTGTGATGTGCTTCAGAATTAATAACATTTCTGTTGATCTTTTCTCCAGGACCATCTCTACCATGGGTAGTAAGACTCTTCCTGCCCCCGTGCCTCTCCACCCATCCCTCCAGCTGGCCAACTACTCCCTCCTCCAGACATCCAGCGGCTTCCAGCTGCCTGCTGACCCCATGCCGGGTGTGTACAGCTTCAGTGCCCTGCATGCCGTCCACCTGCACCACTGGACGCTGGGCTACCCGCCATTTGCCCTGCCCCGCTGCACCTTCTCCAAGCTGCCTGGGCTGGTGGACGCCCGCTTCCCGCTGCCGTCCATCCCCCTGCTGCCCCAGCTGGTCCACCCGGCCAAGCAGGACTCCTCCCCTGGGTCGGCCAAAAGCAAACCACGCTTCGACTTCGCCAACCTGGCGGCAGCTGCCACCCAGGAGGACCCGCTGAAGGCCGAGGATCTGAGCGTGAATGGCGGCGTGAACGCGCATGCTCGCGGCCCGTCCCTGGGCTGCCTGCTGGATGCGGCGGCCAAGCTGTCATCGCCTGAGAGGAAGCCCAGCCGTGGCCGGCTGCCTTCCAAAACCAAAAAGGAGTTTGTGTGTAAGTTCTGCGGCCGTCACTTCACCAAGTCCTACAACCTGCTGATCCATGAGCGCACGCACACGGACGAGCGGCCGTACACCTGCGACATCTGCCACAAGGCCTTCAGGAGGCAGGACCACCTCAGAGACCACCGGTAAGAAATGGTGTCCAGTCCTCAGGGCTAAGGACTGCACCTAATGGCCATTTCTGTCCAACTAATCCCTTCAAGTGTTCAAACTCTAGACTTATTATCTAGCAACTGCTATGGATTATTTGGTAACAACTCTGAAACCAGCGGGTCAGTTAACTGATAAGAGCGTCAGCCAAATGCCGTAAATGTAGTTAGTGAAATGTAGTTGTGATAACTATCCACAGGGGGCTTGGGCAATATGAGTTACACTGACCAACTTAATATTGTGACATATTAATATTGTGTGTATTATGAAGCACCATGATGTAAATTTTTTTGCCATATCGCCCAGCCCAGCTCTGCACTTATTAGTTTCAGATTACTTACCATTTATTATATCATTATTATGTTATTAATTGTTACTGATTAATAAGCCTGTAAATTAAGAATTGAAAAATAATGCTAGACTTTGATCCCTTACACTCTAAGGACATATTAGTGCATCCAAACTTTTATATCACCCCCTACGCTTCCTGTAGTGTATTACAGTCTGTCAGAGCGACTGTGTGGATCATATGAACATTATAGAGCTTTTTAAATGAAACAGTAGAAGCCGTATCGCCCCCTACGCTTCCTGTAGTGTATTACAGTCTGTCAGAGCGACATTCTTTTCATAATGAACGTGGCATGATTAATCATGAATCTGTCATCATGCTGATTTTTCAATTAACTGAAGCAAATGTGCTTCTGAAACAATGACAAATAGACACACACAGAGTCTGAATGGATCCTGAAGGGTTTGGGTTTTGCCTCATAAATTAAATGTAATAATTCCGCAGCATATTTCTGCTCTGAATGTGACCCGGTGTAAACGCAAACCGCTTCTGCTTTTATACTATTGAACATAAAAAGACCGTAACAGAGGATCTGATGTTGCCAAGACATGCAGAATAACCCTGGAACCTTCCTAACTGACCGTTATTACGCAAAACATCACCCTGTTTCCTTGGCGCATTAGTCTCTTCCAGTACTCATGTCTAAACATGGAAGATATGCTGCTTTTACCATTAAAAAACAGTTGGACTGTCTGTTAACAGCTCCTCTCTCTCTCTCTCTCTCTCTCTCTCTCTCTCTGTCTCTCTGTCTCTCTCTCTCTGTCTCTCTCTGTCTCTGTGCAGGTACATCCACTCTAAAGAGAAGCCGTTCAAATGTCAGGAGTGTGGAAAAGGTTTCTGTCAGTCCAGAACACTCGCAGTCCACAAAACGCTCCACATGCAAGTCAAAGAGTTGAAGCCGGCCAAGATAAAGTGAGGTCAGCCGTCTCAGCCAATGGGGACGCTGGAAAGCCAATGACCCGAGGACAGCGGCCACTAGCAAAGCCAGGCCAAAAGAGACTACTTCAACAAGACTTGAGCGCACGGGCTTTAACTGAATATACCAAAAATATGGATTTATCCCAAAGCAGGAACAAAACGGACCGTTCCGAAGTCGTTCCGAGCCGGTCGGACCTAAAAAGCATCAGCATCCTGGATTTATGGATTTTCAGTCTCGACGCTGATGGACTCGGATTCAGGGTGTCAAACCTCAAATGGATCAAATCCGGACTCAGACGCTAATGTATAAAATGTGATTTCTGTCGATGCTCTTAGACCGCCGACAGATCCGTCAGTTTTCCGGTTGTTGACTGTTGGGGACTGTGCGATTGTTGATGATAATGAAGACCAAATCCAGCCTATGGACCTTCTCTGAGTTCAGACAATCATTAAATAAAAAACCAAAGCAATAAGGTTGTGAAGTAGGCGACTATCCAAAGACACATTCCGATCTTGTATTTTTTTATGTACAGATTTCCTTTTTGTATAACTGTTATTTGGCACTTTAATCAGTTTATTGATTATTTACATATATCACTGGATTCCTTAAACTTATTTTAAAAAATAAATAGTCATTTTCTTAACAAACTCGGTTGTGGACAGCAATGTTTTTGGTAATTACACATTTAGACAATGTCTCAAACAGGTAAAAGGGTCAAATGTTTGAGCTGCTCTATAAAATAGTGATAATATTGCCAAAATCGGGGCTTCGCTGTGGCTACTGCACTTAGCTGGGTGCCATACGTTTGTCCGTTTTCATAGTTAATGATGTCATATGGAGTCAGAAGGTCTATCGCAGGTTGTTTGCAACTGTACAGAGCTTGATGGTTCAGCCTTGCAGTTAGCATCATGCAAATTGGTTGGGTATAAGTTGCCATTGCATAGTTACATTAGCCCCATAGCTCCAGTGTAAAAACTAAAGAAGCAAACTTCAGACGCCAAGCGACTTTTGGTTGACTGACTACATTTTTGGGTGAGATTTCTACCAAACTATCGCTTTAATGTCTCCAGAGGGAGGCTGTGAATAATAAACGACTAATAGCGAAGGCAATTAAATTAAACAAAGTAAATCTAACCGATGTTCTGACTGCATCGAGTTCACGTTCAGGAACGTGTTTGAATCCTCCGCCACAGATAACAGGCTTACCTGAATAGGCTTCCTGAAATATACGGAAAATCTGGGAATAGTGATGTTCAGGAACATTGTTGAGTGGACTGTTGCACAAATCCTATGATGTACTATGGCATCTGTTGTAGCTTGGACCAGTAATGAGGGGTAAATATAACTTTAGTACTACACATTATAGAAGCTGTCTTTACTCATTTTTCCAGTTTTGCTTTAACATCCAGTGATCAGCCCTTCAGGGCTGTTGTGTAGGGCGCCAAACGCTTCCACAGGGACGTGGGAAGGTATTTTAAGTTTAGGCGCTGAAGTTTTATCAAGCATTTTTTGATGCTTTACATCAAGTGTGTCTTGATGTGATATAATGTGACGAGAGACGACACACATAATACTGACACGTCACACTCTGGACCAACTATATGCAGATGAGCTGAGCTACGACCAATCAGATTGTTGATATGTGCTGCAGTAACTGATGGTGTCACGCCTACAGATACTGGAACATGTGCTAGTTGGAGGTGATATGACATTTAATAATAATAATAATAATCTAATATAGGGTCACTCACTGGACAAAATCAATTATTACATTACATCACAATTATTACATACACCAGCTGCTGTTTACACTGTGTGAGTAGTTTATGATGAATGGACCAAAAGAAATGCCCAACATAATTTGTTCTACATTCAGTTCCATAAAAAAAAAAAAAAAAAAAAAGACTTTAACTTTTTTTTCCCTCTCCTGAGAAGTTACCGTTTTGGAGTTGGAATTATGCAGGTTTGTTCTGATACTCAAAATATGGGACATTATTAATTTAGATGATTTAAAAAAAAAACAAAAACAAAACAAAAAACCTTGGGCCGGTTTGGAGCTCAGAGCTAGTATTCAGCTCTGTGTACACTTTTCCTCATTGTAGTTAAACAATCCTGAAATCTGGGATGCTGGAGCCCCCTTGGCCCCCCACATTCCAAGCGATTTTGAGTTGTTTATATCATGTACATGATCATGCCAGGCCTTGCATATCATGCTCTACAGCCCACATGAGGAACAGTTTTAAATATCTTTAATGAATAAGGAATTCATATATATATATATATGTACAAAAAACAGTCAGGTGTTGCTTTGAAAAGGGAAATATTCACTAATAAAAAGATGTTGACGTGACCAGGCTGGTCGTTGAGCTGGTCGGTCCTGGCGTCAGACTGGTTTAATTACAGTGGTTATAGCCTCTCAGTGTAACATAGAGGCCTGCTACCTGATCCAAACCCAACGTGGCCCAGAAAGACGTTGGATTTCGGGCCATTTTTCACATACAGTGAGCTCTAATGAGCAATATATTTCTACTTGCATTGTAGCTTTTGTGTACTTGCACACTTTTTCAGTTCTGCAGCCTCTCTCACTCACACAAGTGCCTCACAGTTGCATTCATGTGATTGGAACAGCTCAGGAGTTTGAGAGAATCCATGAAAGCCGGATGTAGGGGAACGCTTTAACTATGTGAGAGAGGAGAGTGGACCCCGGTTTCTGCCAGGGACGACCAGCTATTCCATCATAACTACTGTTAATGCGCTTTAAATGTATGTAATACCAGTTTATCCCAGTTACTCAAGTCCTTATCGCAACAAACCTCTGATAAACCATCTCTGCTATAGTCCGTCTCTGTTAGTGTGTCGAACCTGAAATCAGCTTCATATGTGAAAATTCTGTTCCACCTTAAATGGCACTTCTAGAATGCAATGGTGGACTGGGTCGGGCTTCGAGTTCGCAGGTGCAGGTCAAGATTGGGCTTGAGTTTCAAGCCTGTTTAGGACTTTAGTGTAACAGCAGCTTATTTAACACCTTTTAATGTAAGTCCTTATTTCATAGAGTGATATTAGCAAACTTCAGCCAATGAGGCACCATCTACACTCATAAATAATGATGGTTCTTCAGTTCTTTAGCAAAGACAGTGAGCATTCAAAGAACTGTTTGCGCGCTTCAAGGGTTCTTTGCATGGTGAAGTGGTGCTTCAGATTGACGGTGGATGTGATGTATATGGAAAACATGTTTGAAAATGGTTCAATATTGCACCAAATAGGGCTCAACTATTGTCAATTTCAAGCTTGGAACAACACATTCTCCACCACCCCGAAGGATGTTTTCACCATGGAAAGAACCAGTAAAGCACTCATATGACTCTTTCTCTAAAGAACCACTGAAAGACCATCTTTTTTAAGAGTGTATGATGCCAGGTGGACCAGCTCAGCAGGAGGGACCAGCACAGCCACCACGCCATCGGAGTGGTTAAAGAATCACAGTGAAATTGGATTTAAGGCAAGAGGTTCCATGCCTGACCAAACGGGATCATTAAAAGGGAAAAACAAGCCAAAGATGATCTTCAAGGCACGTGGCCACTCAGACGACAGGCTCTTTACTGGTGGAGGCCAATATATGAAATGTTGTTGAAGACAACAGGCAATGTCTGGTCATCTAATTCGCCAGCTAATGATGATCAGTCAAAAGAAATTGCCAAAATTTGCATCCCTGTTGCAGAGCCATCAGTCAGGACCTTCTGTTAGTGTGTGATCAGCAGGACGGATGCCGTTGTTGTGTATTGGCACATAAAAGGCTGTGGTGGTACACTCATTAACAGACACATTAGTGAAAAGAACCCGTTCCAGAACACCCAGGAACCCCCCCCCCCCCCACCTTCACCCCCCCATCCCCCACCCCCCCCACACATACACACATATGTCTTTGATGGCAGGCAGTATGTGAGTGCTCTCAGAAGATGGGATGTGGACTAGACTGACTGATTAATTCCACCTGGATTCACACACATCTTCTAATATATCAGCAGATGATCAGGCCTCATCTGAGCGCTTTAATTACATTATTAGATTTATATGACAGGGTGATATATATTGGTGGATATTGCGGCGAATGAGCCAAGAAAATGTTACAACATTCCCCCCAAAAAAGAAAAGAAAAAAGCACAGATATTTCATGCCTTTCTTTAATTGCATGAGAACAGCTTGTAACTGTGGCTTTCACCCTTCAGAAACCCACTACTGAAAGCTGACGAAAGTCGGCTCGATACCACTTTTCTTTCCCGATACGATACTAAACTTCCAATTTTGGCTCATAACAACGCCGAGCTGATATTTCTGTGGAATAATATGCCATCCCTCACATCTCATAAAAACAAACAAACAAAACAAACAAATGTTTTTTTGTTCGAACTTTCAAGGTTAGTGCAGCAAGATTTACTACAGGTTATTTCTGTTGGTCCATTTGTTGAAATTCAGTCACAATAATAAAAGCAGCAAAAAGGCCAAAAATGAGGATGTGAAAGTGGTGGCCTCTGTTCCTGTAAAGCCCATATAACATGTATCAATATATAACTACCAAATAATAATACTGTCCTCACTGTGTTGTGTAAGAATAGTCAGCAATAATATTAAGAGGAAACATCTCACAGTCATTTAAGAGTTTTAGTTTTCTGTAATGCTAATCCAGGTGGATTTAGTCCCCATTTTTACACTAAATTCATGTTTCAGCCCCTGTGGACATATATGCAAAAATTGTGAATACAGCATTGGCCTATAAGTCACATATCAGTGCATCCCTAATATTGTAGTATTGTGTTCTACAGTTTCTCATTAGGCTGAATGAATAACCGGCTCTAAATGTAGGTATTGTGATATAAACCGAGTCTGTTCTACAGTTTCTCATTAGACTGAATGAATAACCGACTCTAAATGTAGGTATTGTGATATAAACCGAGTCCGTTCTACAGTTTCTCATTAGACTGAATGAATAACCGGCTCTAAATGTAGGTATTGTGATATAAACCGAGTCCGTTCTACAGTTTCTCATTAGACTGAATGAATAACCGACTCTAAATGTAGGTATTGTGATATAAACCGAGTCTGTTCTACAGTTTCTCATTAGACTGAATGAATAACCGACTCTAAATGTAGGTATTGTGATATAAACCGAGCCCATTCTACAGTTTCTCATTAGGCTGAATGAATAACCGACTCTAAATGTAGGTATTGTGATATAAACCGAGTCCGTTCTACAGTTTCTCATTAGACTGAATGAATAACCGACTCTAAATGTAGGTATTGTGATATAAACCGAGTCTGTTCTACAGTTTCTCATTAGACTGAATGAATAACCGACTCTAAATGTAGGTATTGTGATATAAACCGAGCCCATTCTACAGTTTCTCATTAGGCTGAATGAATAACCGACTCTAAATGTAGGTATTGTGATATAAACCGAGTCCGTTCTACAGTTTCTCATTAGGCTGAATGAATAACCGACTCTAAATGTAGGTATTGTGATATAAACCGAGTCCGTTCTACAGTTTCTCATTAGACTGAATGAATAACCGACTCTAAATGTAGGTATTGTGATATAAACCGAGTCCGTTCTACAGTTTCTCATTAGGCTGAATGAATAACCGACTCTAAATGTAGGTATTGTGATATAAACCGAGTCCGTTCTACAGTTTCTCATTAGGCTGAATGAATAACCGGCTCTAAATGTAGGTATTGTGATATAAACCGAGTCCGTTCTACAGTTTCTCATTAGGCTGAATGAATAACCGACTCTAAATGTAGGTATTGTGATATAAACCGAGTCCGTTCTACAGTTTCTCATTAGACTGAATGAATAACCGACTCTAAATGTAGGTATTGTGATATAAACCGAGTCCGTTCTACAGTTTCTCATTAGGCTGAATGAATAACCGACTCTAAATGTAGGTATTGTGATATAAACCGAGTCCGTTCTACAGTTTCTCATTAGACTGAATGAATAACCGGCTCTAAATGTAGGTATTGTGATATAAACCGAGTCCGTTCTACAGTTTCTCATTAGGCTGAATGAATAACCGACTCTAAATGTAGGTATTGTGATATAAACCGAGTCCGTTCTACAGTTTCTCATTAGACTGAATGAATAACCGACTCTAAATGTAGGTATTGTGATATAAACCGAGTCCGTTCTACAGTTTCTCATTAGACTGAATGAATAACCGACTCTAAATGTAGGTATTGTGATATAAACCGAGTCCGTTCTACAGTTTCTCATTAGACTGAATGAATAACCGGCTCTAAATGTAGGTATTGTGATATAAACCGAGTCCGTTCTACAGTTTCTCATTAGGCTGAATGAATAACCGACTCTAAATGTAGGTATTGTGATATAAACCGAGTCCGTTCTACAGTTTCTCATTAGGCTGAATGAATAACCGACTCTAAATGTAGGTATTGTGATATAAACCGAGTCTGTTCTACAGTTTCTCATTAGACTGAATGAATAACCGACTCTAAATGTAGGTATTGTGATATAAACCGAGTCCGTTCTACAGTTTCTCATTAGACTGAATGAATAACCGGCTCTAAATGTAGGTATTGTGATATAAACCGAGTCCGTTCTACAGTTTCTCATTAGGCTGAATGAATAACCGACTCTAAATGTAGGTATTGTGATATAAACCGAGTCCGTTCTACAGTTTCTCATTAGACTGAATGAATAACCGACTCTAAATGTAGGTATTGTGATATAAACCGAGTCCGTTCTACAGTTTCTCATTAGACTGAATGAATAACCGGCTCTAAATGTAGGTATTGTGATATAAACCGAGTCCGTTCTACAGTTTCTCATTAGACTGAATGAATAACCGGCTCTAAATGTAGGTATTGTGATATAAACCGAGTCCGTTCTACAGTTTCTCATTAGGCTGAATGAATAACCGACTCTAAATGTAGGTATTGTGATATAAACCGAGTCCTTTCTACAGTTTCTCATTAGACTGAATGAATAACCGACTCTAAATGTAGGTATTGTGATATAAACCGAGTCTGTTCTACAGTTTCTCATTAGGCTGAATGAATAACCGACTCTAAATGTAGGTATTGTGATATAAACCGAGTCCGTTCTACATTTTCTCATTAGACTGAATGAATAACCGGCTCTAAATGTAGGTATTGTGATATAAACCGAGTCCGTTCTACAGTTTCTCATTAGACTGAATGAATAACCGGCTCTAAATGTAGGTATTGTGATATAAACCGAGTCCTTTCTACAGTTTCTCATTAGACTGAATGAATAACCGACTCTAAATGTAGGTATTGTGATATAAACCGAGTCTGTTCTACAGTTTCTCATTAGACTGAATGAATAACCGGCTCTAAATGTAGGTATTGTGATATAAACTCAGTCCGTTCTACAGTTTCTCATTAGACTGAATGAATAACCGACTCTAAATGTAGGTATTGTGATATAAACTGAGTAATGCTATTATATTATATTATTGTTATAGCCTCATTGTCTTTACCAAACCCCAATAAACATGAGGACTAAACTGAGATCTCATGAGTTTACAGAAGTGTGTATTGCAGATTTAAAACTTCAGAGAGTCTTTGTCGTTGTTCAGGGTGAGAATTAACCCCCCCACCCCCCCCACCCCCCCGCCGTCCCATACACACACACACACTCTACCCCCCAACACCTCTCTGATATGAGCTCAGGTGAGATGGAGCTCCTGCACTGTTGAGTAATCAAC
>NC_051215.1:2331878-2344378 GCF_015220715.1 Pygocentrus nattereri
CTATTCCGAGTGAATGGGAATCGTTCAAGTATTCAGCGCTTATTTTTTGTGGTTACAGTTTTGGCATATTTTGAATAAACACTGGCCAGTTGGGCTCATGACAAAATGTTAAGTAAAACTGAAATAAAAGCATATCTGGCCCCCAGATTTGTTGAGATGTTTTAACATGGCCCTTTTAGTGGTTGAGTTCGACACCCCTGTCCTAATGTAACATCACTGGACAGCTCGACACGCTTGGAGGAGAACACTAATTGAGGATTCTTTGCCAGCTAACAGACATCTGTGTGGGCTTGAATCACGCTGAATGATGCAGGGAGAGTGAAGATCACCCTGCCAACCCACCCAGAGAGCAATGACCAATCAATTATGATCAACCATGGATGGCCATGGCACTGAACTTGCATTCTCCCAGCAACAGACTGATCATTCAGGTGGATGACCACTCAGGACCGTCACTCAGGTCATTAGACATTCAAAGACAGCAGGTTCTCATGTTAAACACCTCCTCTTGAATTCAACGCCCGTAAACGTGTCACACAGTTACAGTGAATCTGAAGTGATGGCTGTTACCACCTTCTCACAGCTGCTCTCCAAGACTGGCAACGCGCTGCTGCTCCGCCTCGTCACGTCTGTCCAATACTGACGTGACTTTTACTTTGTCCAGACGCCCGAGCGAAGGCTTATTCCTCATTAGCATGAAAGCAGGTGCTGGACAGCCAATGAGTAAAACTACTGGCAGAAATGGCAACGTTTGGTCACCACATTGAGGTCAAATTTGGCACCTACACCAAAATGTTGACCCCAGGGTCAGTCTGAATGTAAGTGGACCTATCTGTGCTCCCTGCTCCACCCACGAATGCATTCTTTCATAGCTTCTGCTATGAGGTTGGACAAACTTCAGAGAATTCTTGGGAAAAATTACAATCAGCCCAAATGAGAAACTGTGACACACACAAGAATGCGCACTGCCCACATTGAGTGAATAACTCGTTTTCTATTTATAGTAATAAATAGCAGTTAGTCATTCTTAGTAGTTAGCAAATAATTTGCAAAAGATAATTATTATTTCATAGTAGTTACAGAATCATTTTTTGTAATTGCTGAATAACTCATAGGAGTCATAAAATAATTTACCACAATTACTGAGTAACTTATAGTGGTAACTCAATAAATCATGGTGCATAATTCATAATGAACCATTTAGGATGGTTCAGTATTTAGGATACTGAATACTTTATAGTGATTATTGGGTTAATATGCTGAGTGTATATTGAATAAGTACTGAATAATTAATAGTAGATGAAAAATTTATCGTACTTACTATATATATATATGAAAAATGACTATATATATATATATAGTCATTTTTCATTTTTTTACAAAATCTGAAAATGTCTGTTGGCCTTTAGGTTGTGTATAAATTTCATGATGAATGGAAAAAAAAGATAAACAGCCCAGAATGACCTGGACAACAGGTCTGACTTACATTAAAAGTACAGTAGGTTTTTTTCCTTCTCCTGTAAAGTTACTATTTTGGAGATTATTCCGATAGCAGTGATATATATATATATATATATATATATATATATATATATATATATATATATATGTGTGTGTGTGTGTGTGTGTGTGTGTGTGTGTGTGTTCTACACTGTATATGTTCAGCTTTGTTGTTATGTGTTCCTAATAATTTTTTTATTCTGTGTCTCTATACCAATAAAAACTCCAGTACATGTCTGTGTGTTATGATTACATAAACGACAAAATAAACATGATGATGATGATGGTGATGGTGATGATGATGTGGTTTGATTCACAGATGAAAAGGGTCCACCACTACACCGAACGAGTGTTAAGTGTGGGAAAACCTCTGAAAACACAAATGGTGCGTTTCATCATTTTCCAGTGAGATGTTTTAACGGTCATCAGTGCGCACATTCTCTGCTGGTGTTTGACAGTCGCGCTGTATAAACGCTGTGATTGAGAAGGTGCTGAAAAGGAACAACATGCTTCGAAGGCAACATTCCGAAAGTCTGAGACCCTGAGAGTCAAAAGAGACTGATAATGACCCGCTGCTGCTTCCGCGGTCAGTAATGAAGGTAGAGGTCAGCGCAGGTTTCGGCTTGCGCACGATAATAATGCTTCAACGGCAAACAGCACCGACAACGCTGCGGTCAAAAGTGCACCGAGTCTCCCCAGCTGAATAGGAAACCGAGCTTTAAAATCACTGAACTGGCTGTAATTGGAAAACTTGGGCCCACGTAATTGTGAGAAGGGCAAAATTACCAGCAATCGAAGAAAAAAGTGCACGGCCTCCACGTGAAGGTACGTGGGAAAACACTGCGGAGAAACTCAGGAAAGAGAAGTGCACATCACTGAGGCCATTCCTTCAAAAGTGAGCAATTTCAACCAGCCTGACCTTCTGAGCCCCACACCAAGCACATGAAAACGGTTCCCTTTGAGGGGCTGAGTCACAGTTCTGTACACGACGATCGTTAAATAAATGAACAAATAAATAAATCAGCATCCACTGAACACAGTAAGTGGAAAACAACAGGATCAACGATGTGCAGTTTTGCAACGGCCTCACTGGGGTTTGATCTGTCGAATAATAAAAGCTCGTAACTTGCACGTCAATTTAACACTTTGTGAATGTACTCAGCCTCCTTCCAACAGGGCGTGTTACCAAAGCTCGGCCCGTTCCAGAAAATAAGTGTTCCCATGCCTTAGATTCAGATTTATTTCACAAAAGACAAATTTATTGCAATAAAACCTCTTTATGATTTAATTGCATGAAACAAGCTGAAATATAATTGAAGTATAATCTCAAAGGGCCTGGAGCCTTGAGAAAGGCCCCGCAATGCCAAAAAGAAGGAAGGCAATTACCCCCAGAGTGCAGTGAGATGCCTTTCTGCTCACAAACTACTAAGTAAAATACCCTTGCCTGCAATTTACACTGCAATTTCAGCCTTTTATAGCTGTTTCTCCACAACTACAATTCATCAAACGTGGACATCAAAGCTCTACAGGCATCAGTACATGCAGACAAGCAGAAGACCACATGACCCCGGTATTCAAATCAGCTTTTAAAGCGTCTTTGGTTCAACCGCAATACTTTACCCAAGCTTCAGTGTCAGTAGCCTTTAGTTAGCCTGTGTTGAGAGAGGACTCACACACGCATTGCTCACCAATACACTCCCTATCCAGTGTACTTGAATCTCTGATACACTCTGGTAAACAGGGATTTTCAGACAAGCCCTAATGATTTCTGGGAACTAAAAGAACTCATGAATATTGCAGCAATACTCTTATTTTATTTCAAAGACCCACCTGAAAATTGTTCAATCTGGATTTTTCTCCATGATGTCTAGGTACAGCCAAGCAAGCTCTCTCTTTGGTCAAGACTTCAGGCGCTGTGGGCCTCTCACCAGCGGTCACCAACCCAATCAATCAATCAATCAATCAACCAATCAATCAATCAATACACCTCTATATAAACTCACAGTACATCGAAGGAGACCCTCATTTACAATGAAGCTGAGCCAGTACGGAAATCAGTGACTGAGAAGTTGCTCAATAAGCTAAAAAACGTAATAAGCTAAAAATAAGAAATATATTTAATAAAATAAATAAAGCTATAAAAGATGTAAAATGATTCTAAAATATTAATATGAAAACAAATAAGAACAGAATAAGACAAAATGAAATAATAACTAAAAACATACCAAAAATCACTTTAATGTGCACCAGTTTTAGCTTAGTGCTAATATAATACCAGAACCCCCATAGGGAAGCTAGCAGAAATAAGCATTATTGCAGAGGTGACTCTTGGTGGCCTTTATGGCCCGAAGCTCTAATAGATCCCAGATCGTTGCTGGTTATACAGTCATTGCCCACTTTATAGATGGCCCACCATCCCACAAATATCCAGCCACATGCAGCTCTGTAGTCACAAACTGACCATTGATAAAAGGTTAGCTAAGTGGTCTGCACATGATTTTTCCATCGGCGCAGTGTCAAACTCACCTGGCAGGCAATGTCTAATGAGTCTAATGCATGACTTAAAGCAACCATATGTGAGTTTGTGGGATTTGGAGACCCCTCTGGTGGAATTATGTAATTGCATGCAATGTGTGGAAGAACGTTTTGTAGTCAGTTGTTGTCGGTTGTTCTTTGGATCCCCAGAAGTGGATGAATCCGACTTTTGCGAACACGTTATAGGAGAATCCCATTCAAACTCAGAGTCAAAACTGGTGACGGACACCTCGTCTGAGGATGTGAGTGAATTATCTACTGCTGTCATCACACCTTCACCAGTATGACGTTGATTTTCAGATCATTTGAGACCAGAACATCAAGCCGGACCTTCTTTTTGAGCCCGTGTGTGTGACGTTATTACATAAAGCCGTATGACGTGAGTTTTAAATGAATATATCAGGCTTTACTCTCAACATATTGCAGTGTGTTCTGTTTTCTCCAGACTCAGTAATGTTACCTCTTTCAGTTTTAACCAAAAAAAATTACGTACTGCTGCTTTGAAGGATCTGCTGCTAATGTCTTGGTGTCGGACACAACCTGGCACCTTCAGAGGTCCTGTAGATTCCATGGCTCAGTGAGTTGGAGCTGTTTTGGCGACACATAGAGGAGCAACAGCATATTAGGCAAGTGGCCATGATGTTTTGGCTCATCAGTGTTTGCTGCAGGCAGTAAAATGTGGACTATTGGACAAGAATACAGCTAATAAGTTGTCCATCAACAGATGAGCTACAGTCTTAGAAGAGATTACGGGAGCAGCGAGAACAGGGTGACACGGTCAAAGCGCTGGCCGACTATTAACCTGTTAACAATGGCATTGGCTGCTTGGTCAGGGTGATGTATTTGGCGTGGTCTTGTTTTCCATAGACCTACACATTACATACTGGAACATGCCCTGAAATCCTTTTTATTGTGATATCGTCCATATAAAACGCACAGCCTCTATGAACGTAAATATTATTCTGGACATATAGACGTTACAAAAATGCTCTTTTATGTAAGATTTCAACACTAAAGCTCAAGAAAAGCGTCTCATTTTTTCCTTTCGCTGACGCAGCTTTGACCCAACAGCCGCTCCAATTTAGAAGGTAAAGTGTCACTTTCAATAAACGCAGAAATGCCTACAGTAATATTTATTAGCTGTTGCATTGTGTCTGCACTGTGATTTTGTGAACTCATGGGGGAAAGAACAAATGGCGTTTAATACATTGTGGAAAAATTCAGCACATCTCACGCAGTCGTAAAGCTGTGCCGTTGGAACTTCGTTCACAATGATATTTAAAGTGCGTTCGACTGACCTCTGGAAAGACCCGTTGGTGTGTAGACTACGCTCGGCGCAAGAAGCCGTTCCACAGACCAGGCCTGCTTGGCTCAGCGTGTTACTGTTTGGCAGGCACAACTAAAGAAAGCAAACACATTAAATAAATGGCTTAATTGGTCATTAGGGACGGGCGAACGTGAACCTCGCAAAGCCGGTGACATGTTGTGTAACTTTACCTGTAAATTTGCAAAGCACATTACGGCCGTGTCGCTTTTTACGACCCTCCCAGACGTAGATATATGCTTACGGTAATGATTATTTGTGTCTGAATGTTTTTAATGGCTAAAAATTTGTATCTAAAACAATTAGAGGTGACTGCGTTCCAGCAGAGCGGGTCATGAGAACCGTGTAAAAACCCAAAACTCCAGTGAATAAACAACAGAGTCAGTCATACTTTTAATAAACAGTACGTGTTACACATATTTCACACTGGGGGTCTGTGGACGGGGGGCTAAATGGTCAACAAATCCCACTCGCCTGAACACAGAACGTGCACAGCACAGCTATGTTGCCGGTCAAAAGTTTGGGGACACCTTGCCTTGATTGTTGCTGCTACTTTTCAATGAAGTAAGAAGGTCGTGTGATCGGAAAAGCAGCTCTGTGCCGATCCTTCAGGTGTGTTCCCCTCCAACACTCAGCGGCATGTTCGTCATAAAGCCTCAGCAATTAAACATGATATATTTTTTTGTCCACTCTTTCCCTTCATTCCAGCTTCCGTTCTGCTCAGGAGACTCGCTTTCAGCTCCTCAGAGAACCTGTAGACACGCCTCCAAAGCTCAGTCTGAGAAGCTGGCTAGATTTTCTGAAGTAAACAAACCCATTCAGTGGTGCTGAGGTCTGGACTCTGGGGCGGTCAGTCCATCGTTCAGCTTCTTGGTTCGATGTGTCCGTCTCCTTTTCTCAGTGAGGTTCTTCTTGATCAGCTACACGTCCTTTCAGACCCACAGCGCTGAGTGGTCTTCTCACAGTGGAAGGATGGACAGAAACACCTGTGGATGTTTTCAGATCTGAAGCAGCTTGATGTTCTCCTCTCTCTCAGAGATCAAAGCTTTCAGTGCTGTTTATCTGATGGGGGGCGGTTTTGGGGCCGACCAGGTCTTCCAGGTGGTTGTTAGGAGCCACGTTTTCTCTGTAGCTCTGTATTTCCAGTACATCTAATCTCATCCAAGCACTGGAGAAAAATGAACAGACTTCACTGGTGGACGGTCTCGCCAAACCCACTGTGACCAAATGAACTGCTGGTCTTTAAAATCGAGTTTATAATGTCAATCATATACAAAGCTCCTTGTTGCTGCTGGTCAGTGAGTTTATAGCATTGAAGCTTTACTGAGTTATGTCGCCTCTATATGTCCTCCACAGAAGCCGGATTTTTGGCAGACAGCGCTGTAACACTGGCGGCCGATCAAGCCTAACCCGAACGAGCTAATTTCCTGTCAACAGACGAAGACTGGTAAACACCACATGCCCCCCAGCCACACGTCCATCACACGGAGAGGAGCCACCCACTGGGAACCGTGACCAATCAGAGATGAAAGCGTGGTGGCTGCGCTGCGGTGGTGTAGCGGCGTGCTTTAGGATTTAAGGCAAAGCCATCAAAACCAGATTCAGTCCCACTTCCTGCTTATCTGCCTGAGAGATCTGCTGTTAGATCTGAGCTGAGTTAAAGTGAAGAGCAGTTGTGTGTGGTGTTCACGATACGCATGAAACCTATGGACGTATGTGATTTAATATACTTCATGTATTTCATTTCACGTCAATACGGTCATTAAGTAGAAGTAGCACTGATGATGCTACAAGAAGTTTCTGACCAGATTAGATTTTAGGCAATCCACGTGAATTAAGAAGGAGAAAGTCAAAGGAAAATGAGTGAAAAAACTGATGTGTCTCCTAACAACCACCTGGAAGACCCGGTAGACCCCAAAACCGCCCCCATCAGATAAACAGCACTGAAAGCTTTGATCTCTGAGAGAGAGGAGAAGATCAAGCTGCTTCAGATCTGAAAACATCCACAGGTGTTTCTGTCCATCCTTCCACTGTGAGAAGACCACTCAGCGCTGTGGGTCTGAAAGGACGTGTAGCTGATCAAGAAGAACCTCACTGAGAAAAGGAGACGGACACATCGAACCAAGAAGCTGAATGATGGACTGACCACCCCAGAGTCCAGCCCTTAACACCACTGAATGGGTCTGATCACTTCAGCTTCTAAGACTGAGCTTTGGAGGCGTGTCTACAGGTTCTCTGAGGAGCTGAAAGTAAGTCTCCTGAGAAGAACGGAAGCTGGAATGAAGAGAAAAGAGTGACACGCTAAACATTTAGATATAGCTATTAAAATTTTCTGTTCAATAAGTTTTGTCATTTTTTTCCTGATTCTAAAAACGGCCTAACTTTATTGTCACACACTCTGGCCACTTTATTAGAAACCCCCCTTCACTGGTGTACATTTAGAGAATGCAGCTCACCGGTTTGCGTTTGTCCTTCATCACTGGTCAGTTTTGGACCTCAGGGCTGCTCTTGGCTTGACGGTGGTGAACCACTCACCACCTAGTCCCAATGAACAGACTCTCTGCATTCATATATTACAGTACCTCGACCATTAAATGGTTCTCCGTTGCGTCCAGCATCCTGTAGAATTCTCCTCACGTTCTGCTTACTTTCATCTATCAGGCAAAATCAAATAAATTATTACAGCGTGGGCCCAAAGACACGCACCAGCAATATGAAAATGGAAAGTGGGCTATTATTGCAACGGCAATCGCAGCATTAAACGCACAGGAAAACATCGATTAAAATTCCTCCAACTGTTTCCACCGAGCAAGAGTCCGATACGGCCTGCGACGGGTTTTTACCTTTCCTTTGATTGGTCCACTGTGGAATGCGCAGCACATGGCTGTGGTATTCATATGCAGGCTTGGCCACCACTAATGCTTCATATTTTGGCCCCTGTATGCAGATAGGAAGTGTATATGGAGCCGTAAAAACACAGGCCAAGATAAATCAGAGAGGTTGCACAATAACACAGGCGTTCATGCATTTTACAAGACAACACAGGGGCCAGAGAGGCTCTCTCTCTCTCTCTCTCTCTCTCTCTCTCTCTCTCTTTCCTTATCAAGACTTTCAGGGAAGCCTGCGCATTCAAACAGAGCAATTTATTAGAGATCCTGTTTGTCCGTCACGTTTTGTTGGTTTTCTAAGGGAAAACTGGTCAAAACCTAAATTACACGCTGTGAAAAACACACCGTAAAACATAAAATGTGCCCTACTTTTACCTTTTTTTGCCCTTCTGCATTAAAATATGCAGGGTTATGTTCCCTGTAGAGCGCACGGGTCGCTTATTCGCACTTACAAAATCATTCAAACGTTTGACCAGGGGTGCCCAAACTTTTGCACACGTCCTTCAGGAACCCACGTTGGCCTTTGTGAGCTTCGTGAGCTCCTGTGCTCACAGTTCTCTCATTACGGCACTCAGAGTTATCGCTGCAGCTATTCGGGACTCACAGTTTCATTGAAGCGAGTGGAGAAACTGTGGAAAGCGCTGATTCTGAGCTTTTAGGCCGCATTGGCGTTCGGAAGCGAAAGAGCAGATATTTGCTCATGATTGAAATTTGGTGAAAGGCTATCACTGTGTGTGCAGCCCTGTTTTGTGGAAAGAAAGAACGTCCTTTCTGTTTTGGCCAAGTTTCTGTCATCGTTGATGTTGTGGATACAGAACACAAACGCCAGTTTAATTCAAATAGAGAGCTAAATAACTAAAATAAGCAGGAATGTCCCAGTTGTGTTTTTCTATTTCTATATTTGCTGATTTTAACTCACTGGGAGAAATGTGAGTGTGTCATGTGAGTGTGATCTCTGGAGAGGATGTTTCAACCTATTTTCACATGGGGGTGCCCAAACCTTCACAAACTACGGGATATCTCTAAAAAAGTTAAAACTTTTATTGTATGTTAACGTAACAACCTTGTTTTACAGTATTAAATGGCCAGGGCCCAAAATTTTATTACACACTTCTATAACCTAAGAACAGCTCAACTAGTTTGCACTGAGGTCCCTGTAGTTACTAATTAATACGCCCTAGTATGTAATAAGCCTGGGATTTTAAGGAGTTATTATGGACCGTTTCTGTTGAAGTATTCATTTCAAATGTTTCACAATGTACATGGCAGCTTGCACTTTATTTATGTGCTAATTTATTTACTTTATTTTTTAAGGGCAACAATAGAACAACCTCATATCTCCACTAACTTTACAGGAGAAGCAAAAACAAACAGTACTTTTAATGCAAGTCAGTGGAATAAGACTTTTTTTTTTTGCCAAGTTATTTTGGAACATTTTTTGGTCCATTTAACATGAAATCTATACACAATGTAAAGATCTATCTATCTATCTATCTATCTATCTATCTATCTATCTATCTATCTATCTATCTATCTATCTATCTATCTATCACTGTTTTCAGAAAAAAACCTCATATTGCCCAAATGCTAGAAAAAACCTACTGTATTATTAATGTAAGTCAATGGAACCAAATTTTTTTTTAAATTATTTTTGGCTGCTTCTTTTTGTCCGTTCTTCATGAAATTGCCACACAATGTAAACAGGCTTTTTCAAACAATGTCAAAAACTGAAAAACTGACAAAAGTGGAGATACGAGGTTTTCTTCTGACAGCAGCGATATATATATATATATATATATATATATATATATATATATACACACACACACACACACACACACACACACACACACACATCATTCTTTACAGACTGTTCTATACTGATCCAGAAGGTTTGGTGCCTCCGCTTGGTAAATGCTGAGTTTCTGGGTTTGTCCTATGCTCTCTGTGCTTCTTCTCTAAAGCAGGTGCTCCTGGTGTGAGGAGCGTCTGTGTTTGAGAAGGTTTCCAGCGCAGGTCCTGAGGGGCGCAGTGATCGCCATTGAGCCTGACAGGCTGCAGGTTTAGGAGCTGGCCAGCAGAAGGGCGATTACCACAGCGCAGACATGTTTGTTTAATTATCTCTAAAAGCTCAGGAAGCCCACCGCTGCCAGGAGCGCATGTGAGCGCTCGCCGCTTTTGAAGGCGAAGCAGAAAGAAAATTGACAAGCAAATAAATATTTTCCTTCAAATGAAACCGACCCGAGGCCGCATCGGCTTTCACCGCGGCCTTCATCCGCTCGGAGTGCGCGGACGGCCTTGTAAGAGGCTCTTCGTAAAACGTTTGTCACGGCTCAGTGCGGCCTTCTGAAGGAAGACGAGGAAAAAGTGACCGCACGTTTCCGTTCGGAGGGAAAGTGGTGGAAAAATAGATTTTTTTAAAGGCAGAGGTGAAAATTACCCCCCAGTGCAGCCGTCCAAAAGACAAAGCCCTCATGTTTCTGCGGCCGGAAGACTCAGCATGTCTGCACTCAAAGCAGCAACAGCAGTTTCTTTCCATCATCGGCTTTCGATTGCCGGTGCAGGTGGATGTAGTTTTGCGAAAACGGACGTGAGCATTTGGAGTTGGATCGGATCTCAGGGTCAAAAAGACATTTGGTAATATAAATACAGGCATAGTACATGCAGCCCTTTCACAAAAACCCCCAAAAATTACAAGAATAAATCTAGCATGAAGCTCAGAGCTCACATGAGCTGATTGCTCACAACCCTGTGCTGCTCGAAAAGGCCAACATATTTTTCTATATCATTTAATATCGATAATCACTGTGATGTCAGCATCGGTGAGTACTTCGGCTTGGAAGATCACCTAAAATCCTGATTTACTGCTCTTCTGTTTGGTCCTCGTTTTCCAGCAAAGGGTTAAAACAGTGACATGAATCACAATCAGATCACTGTTCAGACTCGGACCCACCGTCCAGAGTGATTTCATTCACCTGTGACCGTCCATCAGCCAGAGAACCAGCTCCAAATTCCCCCTCAACCCTCTCTACTGTTATCATAAACAATGGGCTTTCAGTTTACATTTGATTTTGGGTATTAAAAATATCTGATATTAAATATTCAGCTCAATCTGTAATTAAAAATAAAGCCTGTCTTGCTGTGTATCAGAGTTTTAGGACTCAGCCTGAATCCAAGAGGACAGATAATCAATAAAACACATGTCCACCTGAGGCTAAGTGTTTATTTTTACTCATAATAACCAACAGAATTAAACACCATCGCAATTATTGCACTTCCAGCTCACAGAAACTCCAGAACGAACAGTTTCTGAAAAAGATAAAAACTGCGCTTGTTTCCAAGATTAAAAATAATAATAATAAAATAACAGGTACATTTTTGATCAGAAATGACCCAAATTCATAAAGATATCACATTTCTGTTCACATTTAGATGTCAAACAGTGGCAAATCTGAGTAGCCGAGGGTCTCCTGAAAATATCAACATATGGCATCTGTGACTGTCACATGTAAATACTTTATAATTGTAATTGTAATTGACACAAAAATACCAACAAAATTCCCCAAAATGTTTCTAAGGGCGGAGTAAGAGATCCAAGTATATAGCGCCAATAAGGGTTCTTCTACTGTTACAACGCCAAGCTTATCCATAGAGCCGCCATTCCCATTCCATCTTATACCTGGGATGATACGAGACTCGCATCAGGAGTTATGAGCCTGTGAAGAGGGGCTGAGATACACGTCGTCCGCCTCTCACCGTGTGGAGCTGCTGGATTCGTGTGTCCATCTACATTCTGTGTGAAACTGACCGACGGACACTCAGGAGATCACTAAGGGCTGACCGTCACGCCGGAGACCCCTCATTCTTCATTCAGTCCACATCGGAGACTCGTGTGAAACGGCGTCAGAGAGTTTCCAGCTGCTGAAGCTGCTGCAGCGGGTTTGGAAAGTAGTGATGAAGATAACGGAGCGTTTAGATATGAAACAGATGAGGATCACGTTCTATGAAGAACCTTTAGAGGAGGGTTTAGAAGATATGCGCACATTCAGATCCCAGAGGGTTTAATAACATGATAATAACATGAGTTATTAAACAAATAACTCTTTAAAACCTGTTCCAGATTGAATCGGTGATAGTGACGGAATCTTTTTGACTCTTTTTTTCCTCCCTCTGCTTTAGTTTAGTGCTGTGGCTGAAGAAGCACCTCCCTATCCTCATTTCCCCCCTGGGGAGTCTTCAGCACCACAGCATGA
>NC_051215.1:2349378-2356878 GCF_015220715.1 Pygocentrus nattereri
TCTGATCCATTCATACCAGCACAACACACACTAACACGCCACCACCACGTCAGCGTTACTGCAGTGCTGAGAATGACCCACCACCCAAATAGTACCTGCTCTGTGAGGGTCCATGGGGGTCCTGACCACTGAAGAACAGGGTAACAGAGTATCAGAGAAACAGATGGACTACAGTCTGTAACTGTAGAACTACAGAGTGCAGCTATACAGTAAGTGGAGCTGATAAAGTGGACAGTGAGCGCAGAAACGGGGAGGCGGTCAGAACGTTACCCCTGATTGGTGTGTATACCTACATGTTTGATGATGCAGGCTAGATTTCATCAGAGGTGAGTCCAGCACTGAGTTCCTCCTAACACTACAGTAGATCAGTGTTTCCCAGCCAAATATTATTCTCTCATAATGTTACCTCACAACGTTTATATTTCCCAGCAGTTTGCCACCCCAATAAAAAAAAAAAAAAAAAAAAGTCTAACCTGGCGACCACATTAAAAACCTTCTGACGACGCCCTGATTAGCACCATATAAAGAAAAGCACGTCCTTAGACAAGATGCTGCGGTCACTTGCCACATCTCATTCATGCTAAAGCATAACCACCTGAGATGTTAAGGACTGTAAAGGCCAGATGATCCACTCTGAGCGCTTTGCTCTGGGTAAGTTTCTTCACTTTTTACTGTATTTTCTCATCGCCTGCATGCTGAAGCGGTTCCGTAGGCCTTCTCCCTGAGCTGGAACGCATTAAGGGCCTTTTTATGGGCCGTGAGTAGTGTCTCTCCGTGCTGTAAAATGTTAAAAGTTCACGCTGTTCGAGAGCAGAGGTCCAGTATATTTGCACCGTGTGATTTTTTTTACGGTGCTATCATGACTCAGTGCCACACAGCTAACGCACATAATCAGTTGCAGCGCGGTTTGGGCGGAGGACACATGCGCAATTTGAAAGGATAAAAGTGGAGAGGTGTTTTTCGAAAGGCTGCGCGACAGAGTTGCACTTGCCTGTGCTGTTGTCACTACGAGGCACGTTACATACCGCCAGCTCAACATGCGGCAAAACAGTCCCGAAGAGCATTAAACCAGAGCCAGTCGAAGAAACGGAGAAACACCGATAACACTTTTTCATCCTCCGCCCAGCCGCTCTCCCGCGTCTCTCTTTTTCTTTCAAAACAAAGCCACCATGAAGTCTGCCTTCACGACGTGACAAACATTTAGAAACCACAACAGAGTTAAGAGCGTTAGCCTGGAGCAAAGCTTTTTCAGATCGCACGGTGAAGGCCCGTCAAAATAATCTCCACTTTGTCACTAGCATGCAATCAGGCATATCCAAAATGCCAGCTAGATTATTATTTATGAATCCCATGTTTCACATTTAATCATTTTCACATGTGAGCTTCTAACCAGCGCCTCTCAAACATGTTCCGGCAATGGGAGGGGTCCAAGCAAGAAACTCCACGGCAGGACGATGCTGCTACAGACACAGAAAGATTTTTACTCACGCAATAATACTTTTTACAGCAGCTGCACAACTTAGAACGATTTTAATAAGATTTTTTATTGTGTCCCCTGGGGAGAAACTACAAATCAACAATCTCCGGCCATTTATTGGAAACCCCTCCCTTACTAGTGCACAGGCAGAGGCTGTTGTTCATCTGTTGATGCAGAGTTCGTGCTAGCCATCCTCTAGCCCTTCATCGCTGGTCAATTTCTGACCACAAAGCCACTCTTGGCTGGATATTTTTGGGTGTTGGTTCATCCTAACAGTGACAATGACATTCTGAGAATGGTCCACCGCCCAGTCTGGTAAACAGTGGACCGATAGTGGATGGGGTAGAAGGTGGGGGCTCACAAACTGTGCAGCAACAGATGGACTCAAATTGGTAATTGCGCATTTAGCTGAAGCACAAGGCGGGTGTTTCTAATAAAGTGGCCAGTGAGCGGAAGCACAAGGTAGGTGTTTCTAATAAAGTGGCCAGTTAGTGGAAGCACAAGGTAGGTGTTTCCAATAAAGTGGCCAGTGAGTGGAAGCACAAGGTAGGTGTTTCTAATAAAGTGCCCAGTGAGTGGAAGCACAAGGTAGGTGTTTCCAATAAAGTGGCCAGTGAGTGGAAGCACAAGGTAGGTGTTTCTAATAAAGTGGCCAGTTAGTGGAAGCACAAGGTAGGTGTTTCTAATAAAGTGCCCAGTGAGTGGAAGCACAAGGTAGGTGTTTCCAATAAAGTGGCCAGTGAGTGGAATCACAAGGTAGGTGTTTCTAATAAAGTGGCCAGTTAGTGGAAGCACAAGGTAGGTGTTTCCAATAAAGTGGCCAGTGAGTGGAAGCACAAGGTAGGTGTTTCTAATAAAGTGCCCAGTGAGTGGAAGCACAAGGTAGGTGTTTCCAATAAAGTGGCCAGTGAGTGGAAGCACAAGGTAGGTGTTTCCAATAAAGTGGCCAGTGAGTGGAAGCACAAGGTAGGTGTTTCTAATAAAGTGGCCAGTTAGTGGAAGCACAAGGTAGGTGTTTCTAATAAAGTGCCCAGTGAGTGGAAGCACAAGGTAGGTGTTTCCAATAAAGTGGCCAGTGAGTGGAAGCACAAGGTAGGTGTTTCCAATAAAGTGGCCAGTGAGTGGAAGCACAAGGTAGGTGTTTCCAATAAAGTGGCCAGTGAGTGGAAGCACAAGGTCGTTGTTTACAATAAAGTGGCCAGTTAGTGGAAGCACAAGGTAGGTGTTTCCAATAAAGTGGCCAGTGAGTGGAAGCACAAGGTAGGTGTTTCCAATAAAGTGGCCAGTGAGTGGAAGCACAAGGTAGGTGTTTCTAATAAAGTGCCCAGTGAGTGGAAGCACAAGGTAGGTGTTTCCAATAAAGTGGCCAGTGAGTGGAAGCACAAGGTAGGTGTTTCTAATAAAGTGGCCAGTTAGTGGAAGCACAAGGTAGGTGTTTCTAATAAAGTGCCCAGTGAGTGGAAGCACAAGGTAGGTGTTTCCAATAAAGTGGCCAGTGAGTGGAAGCACAAGGTAGGTGTTTCCAATAAAGTGGCCAGTGAGTGGAAGCACAAGGTAGGTGTTTCCAATAAAGTGGCCAGTGAGTGGAAGCACAAGGTCGTTGTTTACAATAAAGTGGCCAGTTAGTGGAAGCACAAGGTAGGTGTTTCCAATAAAGTGGCCAGTGAGTGGAAGCACAAGGTAGGTGTTTCCAATAAAGTGGCCAGTGAGTGGAAGCACAACGTCGTAGTTGCTAATAAAGTGCCCAGTTAGTAAAAGTATGAAGTAGGCATCTCTAAGTGGACACTAAGTGTAGATACCAACAAATAAGTTGCATTTCTAATCTTATAATTGAGATGTCCTGCAGAAGTGGGACGTTTCCAAGGTCAGTGAGCTTTGTGTTCTTTAGGTTTCGTATTTGTCATAGAAAATTAAACGCTAGTACAGTAATGACTGAAGTAGCTGACCTATCTACTAGACCATGAAAGGAGCTCATGCTTGTACAGTCCCAGAGTTTTTCTCAGGGCAGGTGGACCCGGTCACAGTAATGAGGCGTAAGCCGAGACATTTCAGCTTTCTTTCCCCCATCAGACACCCGATACAAACAAATGTTGTTTTAAAGAGGAAACATTCGTTGCAGCAGCGAGGCCTCAGGGACGCCTCGGTAGGAAACGGAGGGCCTTTTTTCCTGAGACCTAGAGCAGGTCGTGATTTGTTAGGTGGGAGGCCAATTTGGGACACAATTCCAAGACATATCGTAAAGCTCTGCTATCGGTAGTTTTAATCTCGCATGGGAAGTTCTGGACATTTTGGGGGGTTCACGTCAGGGAATCGTTTGCTACTTGATAAAGGAAATAAAGGAACTGGACTTACTGTTTCTGTCACAACTGTTTTGTAAGATGGACCGCAGCTCTGTCGACTCAGGCCCTACGGAGAGTTTCACTATGGAACCATCAAAGCGAGAGGAAATTTACTGCACATAGGAAACGAATCTTGTGTTTTCTCACAGTATTAACCGACCAAGCTCTAAAGATTAGATGTTCTATGTACCTAATTCCACAGACAATGCTCATAGATTTAATGAGTTTCTTTGAATTCTACATTATATGTACACTATATTGCCAAAAGTATTCCGTCACCCATCCAAATCACTGAATTCAGGTGTTCCAGTCACTTCCATGGCCACAGGTGTATAAAGCCGAGCCCCTAGGCCTGCAGACTGCTTCTACAGACATTAGTGAAAGAATGGGTCGCTCTCAGGAGCTCAGTGAGTTCCAGCGTGGTGCCGTGATCGGACGCCACCTGTGCAGCAAGTCCAGTCGTGAAATTTCCTCACTACTAAATATTCCACAGTCAACTGACAGTGGGATTATAATGAAGTGGAAACGATTGGGAACGACAGCAAGAGAAGTTAAGAGAAGTTATTTTCTAATTAGCTGACACCATCAAGCATTCATATCCAGAAATTATGATTACTTTCCACTGTTTCTATTTCTTAATATTTCATTGTCATTCTTAGTGTCCTTGCAGCAAGATATGGGATTCACTTGAGATGCTTGCTGACTGACTCGCAACTTTACTTAGACCAGCCTTTGACTATCAACTTTACTCAGACCAGCCTTTGACTATCAACTTTACTCAGACCAGCCTTTGACTATCAACTTTACTCAGACCAGCCTTTGACTATCAACTCTACTCAGACCAGCCTTTGACTATCAACTCTACTCAGACCAGCCTTTGACTATCAACTTTACTCAGACCAGCCTTTGACTATCAACTTTACTCAGACCAGCCTTTGACTATCAACTCTACTCAGACCAGCCTTTGACTATCAACTTTACTCAGACCAGCCTTTGACTATCAACTTTACTGAGAACAGCCTTTGACTATCAACTCTACTCAGACCAGCCTTTGACTGACTATCAACTTTACTCAGACCAGCCTTTGACTATCAACTTTACTCAGACCAGCCTTTGACTATCAACTTTACTCAGACCAGCCTTTGACTATCAACTTTACTCAGACCAGCCTTTGACTATCAACTCTACTCAGACCAGCCTTTGACTATCAACTTTACTCAGACCAGCCTTTGACTATCAACTCTACTCAGACCAGCCTTTGACTATCAACTTTACTCAGACCAGCCTTTGACTATCAACTCTACTCAGACCAGCCTTTGACTATCAACTCTACTCAGACCAGCCTTTGACTATCAACTTTACTCAGACCAGCCTTTGACTCTCAACTTTACTCAGACCAGCCTTTGACTATCAACTTTACTGAGACCAGCCTTTGACTCTCAACTTTACTCAGACCAGCCTTTGACTATCAAATTTACTGAGACCAGCCTTTGACTATCAAGTTTACTCAGACCAGCCTTTGACTATCAACTCTACTCAGACCAGCCTTTGACTGACTCGCAACTTTACTCAGATCAGCCTTTGACTGACTCGCAACTTTACTCAGATCAGCCTTTGACTGACTCGCAACTTTACTCAGACCAGCCTTTGACTATCAACTCTACTCAGATCAGCCTTTGACTGACTCGCAACTTTACTCAGACCAGCCTTTGACTGTCTATCACCTTTACTCAGACCAGCCTTTGACTGACTCGCAACTTTAGTGAGACCAGCCTTTGACTGACTATCAACTTTACTCAGACCAGCCTTTGACTATCAACTTTACTCAGACCAGCCTTTGACTATCAACTCTACTCAGACCAGCCTTTGACTGACTCGCAACTCTACTCAGACCAGCCTTTGACTATCTTGCAACTTTACTCAGACCAGCTCCTGACTGACTCACATTTGTACTAGGACTAGCCTTTGACTGACTCGAAACTGCACTCTGAATTAGCTTTGAGCATCTCACAATTCAGACTCTAGATTAAAGACGTGAAATCTCAGCTTAGAAAACACGCACAAATTTATAAATGAATAAATACTTTCATTTCTGACCTAAAGGGGGCACCTTTTCCGGTCAGTGTTCGTATCATGTGCAGGTCTGCATTTCTCGTGGCCGAGTGGTGCCAGGTTTCGTGGCACTTCAAAAAATGAGAATTGTCGTTTAAGTTTTGGTTAGAAAACTTTTCAAAATATAACTAAAGAGCCCCGTAAAGGTTTGGCCTAAAAAGCCCTTTACAGTCTGCATTGCAGGAACATAGCAGATTTACCTGAAATACTAATGACAATTTGAAAGTCAACTAAACTGCATAGCTAAAGACTCAAGACTTGACTCAAACTTGCAGAGAGTGTCTTAGTAATGTCTCTCCAAATGCTAATGGATTAAAGTTAATTCTGGTTCTTGGGCCAATCTGCAGTCAGAGCTTCACTAAACACTAACATTTCTTTCCATTTAGTTAAACATTGCTCTGAGCATCAGAGATTTCCAGATATTAGTGGCTGACCATGTTGGAAAAGTCTTGGAGGAAATAGTAGCCCCTCGCTAATCATGTCCGTTCAGTACTATTTGTGCTCTTGAACCGAGAAGCTGTGTTTGCTGAGCCAGCGGGCGATAGGGGTCAGCTGGACGGCCGCTGGTGGATGACCGAGTGTCCGTGTTTTCTGGTTCGGATTGTGCACGTTGGAACTTTATAAGCCGGCTCCCCTGGCACGGTTGCCGGCCAGCTGTGGACATGCATGATGGGGTTTTGGATTTCCTCTGTTGCGATCAGGATATTGGCCGCAGCCCTGATTTTGAGTCATCTCAAAAGTGCTCGCTTCTACACTACAACTGCTCTCCGCTGAAGAGGCGATATACTGATGTACAGTACAGAGAGAGAATAATGCATTCAAGCACAAAGACAAACATCAGGAATGCTGCTGTTACCCAAAGACACATAATAATACGCTGAGCGGCCACTTTATTAGAAACACCTACCATTTTCTATGACTCACTGGCCACTTTATTAGAAATACCTACCTTGTGCCTCCACTCACTGGCCACTTTATTGGAAACATCTACCTTGTGCTTCCACTCACTGGTCACTTTATTGGAAACACCTATTTTATGCTTCCACTCACTGGCCACTTTATTGGAAACACCCACCTTGTGCTTCCACTCACTGGCCACTTTATTGGAAACACCCACCTTGTGCTTCTGCTCACTGGCCACTTTATTGGAAACACCCACCTTGTGCTTCCACTCACTGGCCACTTTATTGGAAACACCCACCTTGTGCTTCCACTCACTGGCCACTTTATTGGAAACACCCACCTTGTGCTTCCACTCACTGGCCACTTTACTAGAAATCATTCTTCAGAATGATGGATTATGTGTTGTACATGTTTTAATATAGAACCTTTTCAAAAAGGAGTTCTATATAGCACCAAAACAGGGTTCTTCTAATGTTTTAATCGTGACATTGATTCCTTTTTTGATGTTAAATAGAACTCTTTTCAAAAAGCTACAACACATTTATCATCACATTACATTTACAACACATATAACTGCTTCTTGAAGGGTTCTTCAGCAAAGACAGTGGTTCTATAGCGATCCATAAACACACGCACACACACACACACACACACACGCGCACACACACA
>NC_051215.1:2364378-2414378 GCF_015220715.1 Pygocentrus nattereri
TGAATGCAGTGTTTATATCCTAAAACCACAGAAGGTGAACCGTGACACCGTCTAGAAGAAACACGGAGCGTCGCGGTTAATGCCGCCGATAATCATAAGAACTAATGACAATGGAGGCTCCAAATGGGATTTGCTCCATTAGGAGTGAAACTGTACCCTATAAGAGCGTAGCGAAAAGATATTCCGCTCTCTCTGGTTCAAAGATAAATACAGGTGGTTTTCTTCATTAAATTGTGGTGCCGTTTTGCAAAGAATTGGCTGGAATTACAAAGAACGAGGGTTTTGTTGGATTTCGTGCCACAGAATTTGTGAGAAATGTTCTGAACCTCACTAGCGTTCTTATTCAACGCGTGCAAATTCCTAGAATTACTGTTTGGCTCATGCAAGTTCCTCCAAATCTGCAGGCCCTTCGGTCAGTCCCTGGAGGGTCCATCAAGGGTTCCACAGAATGTGTTTGGTGTTTTGCACAGATTTGCAAATCTGCCAGTGGTCAGTCCACACTCCTCCAGCTCCTGAGTCATCGTGGCTAGGCTGCACTTGGACAGCCCACTGCTAGGATGGATTCATCTGGGCCTGGAATCATTCTCCTTTCACAGATGCTTTTTAGATTGCTTCCATGTACCAGAGTCTCCAGGACAGGAATCTAGCAGGTCTGTGAATAGACGACCTCACTCAACATGCGTAAATACTAATAAAAGGATGTGGTTGACCACACACACTGGTGCTGATAGAGCAGAATGCACTCCTATAACAGAGAATTAGGACATATTTGAATATCGTAGCTATTGGAAGAAAACCTTGTATCTCCATTTTTGGCATTTTTCAGTTTTTGGCAAAATGTGAAAGTGTCTGTTACTCTTTACATTGTTTGTAAATTTTATGATGAATGGCCTAAAAGAAATGACCCAAAATGACATGGGAAAAATTCTGGTTCCATTGACTTACATTGAAAGTGAAGCAGGTTTTTTCCTTCTCCTGTAAAGTTGCTATTTTGGAGATAAGAGGTTTTCTTCTGACAGCAGTGATATGTTAATGAGGGACCCCATCTTACACTCTAAAAAACATGGTTCTCCAAGGTTCCTTCAGTAAAGACAATGGTTTCACAGAACTATGAACACTCAAAGAACCATTTGCATGCTTACACTCATGGTGCACGGTGAGCTTCAGACTTCCACAGGCTTCTTCAGACTGATGGACACTGTCATCATTTGAGATGTGAGTTTGTGAGTAACTACATGTCGGAGGCAAACGATATTAAAGAGGCTTCAAGGTGAACAAGATTTATTTATCATAATTCGAACGGGAAATTCAGGGGGGTGTAGAGTTTATAACCGATTTCACAGCTTCACAAATGTTCCATATGCGCACCGCCTGGGACTCCAGTCCACACGTCCAGTCGGTCGTCCAGCTCCTGTCAAACACGCTGTCGCCTGTCTTGCGTAACACTTGAATTTTCTCACGCTGCCCACTCTGACTGTGTTCGAGTGTATCTTAACACACAAAATGCCTTTTCATTTCTAGTGAACACCAGTCCTCAACCTGAAAAAAAAAAAACCCTGAAATTTAAAATTTAAATTTAAAATTAAACTTGGTTAGTTTTTACACATTTTGGTAAAATTTGAGACCATTTGAGCGAGAATTGGCTGCGTTATTAGACCATGAAATTATGTCAATTTGACAAAAATATCACAGCTGTTGGGACAAAATCTACATTTTTGCCGTTTTTTTGGCCTAGGTCGAAAAAGGCAGTTGTCCTTTCAGCTGTGTCAAAATTTCGTGATGAACAGACCAAAAGAAATCGGCCAAAATGACTTGCAAAAATATTTTCCATTAAAAGTTTAACAGTGTTTTTCCTTCTCCTGTAAGCTTACATTTGTGGAGATCCCACAGCAGCAAAATGGCTCTATATATCACCAAAAAGGGTTCTGCTATTGTTACTTTTTGGTGCTACTATAGAACCATTTTCAGTGGTCCTCCCTCTCCCTCATCACTCAACTTAGCATTCTCCTCCAAGCGTGTTGAGCTGACCTTGCTGGTAGGAAGTGGAGTTAAACTGGAGGGAGTAGTTGGGTGCGACTTTTTGAATAACACACACTTTAAAAAGATGGTTCTTCACTGGTTCTAGAATATAACATGGTTCTATTTACAACCCTGAGTTCTATATAGAAACTTTTCCATGCTTAATAGTTCTTTGCATATTGAAATGCTTCTTCAGATCGATGGGGAATGTGTTGTGTATGGTTTGAAAAGGGTTCTATATAGTATCGAAAAGGGTTCCACTGTTGTTAAGATGTCAATCTTGTAACAACAGAAGAACCCCTTTTGGTGCTATGTGGAATCATTTTCCAAAAGGTTCCATTTAGAACCATATACAACTCATTCTTGATCAAAATGCAAAGAACCATTTAATCATGCAAAGGGTTCTTTGAGGGTTCATGGTTCTACATGACTAAAGAATCCTTGAGGAACCCTCTTTTTTAAGTGTGTAGGCCAACCACTTTTGGTTCCCTAATGAGCGATGTTCGTGATTCGGAAGAATCTTTTAAAGTTTTAAAAAACCTTGACATAATGTTAAGGTCCTGTACGAGTTTAAGGGTCCGCCCTAGAACCTTCATATTATTAAGGTTTTATTCATTAGAACCAATATTCATTAAGGTTCGTTTGCAGAAGCAGAGTCATCCTTTGAAAGTTTTTCAGGGCATCGAAATTGCTCCTTCAGTGGCGTCACTCAAAGAGTTTTTTTAAAAACTAGTGAACGCGGCGGAAAAACAAAATGCACAACCTTCACTCGTAAACTTCCAACACAAAGCTCGTTTAGAACAGACGATAGTTCAGCAACTCCCAGCTGCACTTCCCAACATTACGCAGAACACTTATTCCCAACTGCACACACACCACAAGCATTCCTCAGCTATTAAAATGTTTCTTATGTTCATATTCTAACGGTCTCTGGACATGTGTTTCCTCAAAACATCTATTGTGTCAAAATCTCTTCCCAAAAGTGCTGTGACTGGACTGGTCAGTTGAAACCTTCTTGGCTTTCCGAACGACGTTGATTACATAAATGGGTGGTATTGACCTTATCCACTCACTCAAGATACAATTTAAGCAGTTACTGAGAAAATAACCACAAACTTAGTCACACGTCTGTAGCACTGACCGAATCCTCCACTGACACGCCCACCTTGTAGGTTCCACTCACTGGCCACTTTATTAGAAACACCGACCTTGTGCTTCCACTCACTGGCCACTTTATTAGAAACACCGACCTTGTGCTTCCACTCACTGGCCAGTTTATTAGAAACACCCACCTTGTGCTTCCACTCACTGGCCAGTTTATTAGAAACACCCACCTTGTGCTTCCACTCACTGGCCAGTTTATTAGAAACACCCACCTTGTGCTTCCACTCACTGGCCACTTTATTAGAAACACCGACCTTGTGCTTCCACTCACTGGCCACTTTATTAGAAACACCCACCTTGTGCTTCCACTCACTGGCCACTTTATTAAAACACCCACCTTGTGCTTCCACTCACTGGCCACTTTATTAAAACACCCACCTTGTGCTTCCACTCACTGGCCACTTTATTGGAAACACCTACCTTGTGCTTCCACTCACTGGCCACTTTATTAAAACACCCACCTTGTGCTTCCACTCACTGGCCACTTTATTAAAACACCCACCTTGTGCTTCCACTCACTGGACACTTTATTAGAAACACCCACCTTGTGCTTCCACTAACTGGCCACTTTATTAGAAACACCCACCTTGTGCTTCCACTAACTGGCCACTTTATTAGAAACACCCACCTTGTGCTTCCACTAACTGGCCACTTTATTAAAACACCCACCTTGTGCTTCCACTCACTGGCCACTTTATTAAAACACCCACCTTGTGCTTCCACTAACTGGCCACTATATTAAAACACCTACCTTGTGCTTCCACTCACTGGCCACTATATTAAAACACCCACCTTGTGCTTCCACTCACTGGCCACTATATTAAAACACCCACCTTGTGGTTCCACTCACTGGCCACTTTGTTAGAAACACCCACCTTGTGCTTCCACTCACTGCCCACTTCATGAGAAACACCTGTCTTGTGGTCCACTCACTAGCTTCAGTTCCCAGCACAAGCTCTGCACCAGTGTGGAGCTGCAAGGGTGGGGTTTCTATTAAAGTGGCCACCCCTCTCACTTTTTCCACTCGTAGCCTGAGATTTCAAAACCATCATTCCTCCACAAATGCCATTCGATGCTTTCCACAGCCGTGCGGTAGATTTTTCACAGAGCGAAATAAATCAGAAGCTTCATGCAAAGACACAACCCTGTTTCTTTCTCTTTTCTTTTTTTCTCTTCTTTTTTTTCTAACTGTTTTCAAAGGCCGCCCTAAAAAAAAAAAAAAACGGAGCTGTTTCCAAGTCCCTCGCTGGGTCTGTTTCTCGTTGGAGCTGAGAATGTTTGAATCACCGAGACTTTGTGTGGGTAGTGGGTTAGCGCAGATGGCACAAGCGCTGACGGCCATTCTACTTCAAGGGGGTCTCTTCTTTCTTCTTCTTTCATTTCTTCTTTTTTGCTCTCCACTCAAAGCTTTGTTTACCCCCCCCCCCTCCCGTTAACTACCCCACAAGGTCAGATCACTGAAGACATGTTATGTTAATGGAACAAAGTACAAGTTGCACAGAAGGCAGAAAGATACACATACGCCCAAATCAAAAGCGTCTCTCCTTTGATATGCGTATGAAAGTAAAGCGTGATGACGTAAGACTCGACGAGGGTCACTTTCTCCGTCCAGCGTCGTCCCGTGAATCAGAAAGGGCATCGGGGGCGGGAGACTCGAAGTTCACTTCTTCCCTTACTGCCCTGCCGACTCACCAAGGGCGTGTCCTCAAGAAAGAAAGGGCATAAATTAAACTCAGCAGGCCCGAACACTGTCCAGGGCCATAGGTCAGTCATGACAGCCTTTTTGCTATAATTAGAGGCATTTTTCAAATTAATGTATGATGGAACAGTCGCGTTATTTTCCAAGTGTTTTCTTTTATTTTCCTCGTTATAGCTTGCGAAAGCAGAGGGTGAGTAATCCTCGGGATTTGTGCTTACTTAAGATTTACTTGAAAACATACAGAAACTCACAGAGATCGGCGTATGAGCCAGCAGTGCTGGGCTCAGGCTATAACGGCTCGTTTTTAGACCATTTAAGTCTTTTAAATTGAAGTTACTTTCCAAATGTGTGACATTAGAATGCTTCAAATTCCACAATAAACTAAAGTGGGAATTATTGCTTGGATTTTGCAATATTTAAAACTAATATTCACAGTAAAAGCGCTCAGCACTTGAGATTTAATACTGTATTACTTTTACCGGCGTTCTGTAAATATACAGGAAATTACTGTATTATAATTACAGCTTATTACTGTGAGTGTGCAGCAGAACAGAGCTACATTACAGCAATCGTGTGGTGCAGTTGAGTGTGGAGTCACGGCATTCAGCTGCTATTTTAATGTTGTTTACTCTCAATATGGTGCAAGAAAATACTCAGAAAGAATTTCAGCTACTGAACTGTGATTTTACAGTGAAACCTTTTACATCATAATGACATGAATATGCATTTCGCATATGCGTTTTGTTAGTGTAGCAGCTTCTTTATCAAGGCGCCTTAATCTTCTAACATATTCCTACCATGTGGTTTGCACTGCTGGGGTATTTACTCTAAGAAAGTGATTCATTACAAATGACTAATTACTCCTCTTAAGCTGTAATTGGATTACTTTATCTCTGGAGTACTAAATCTCACCAGTCATTCCTTTACATTACTTCATTACTTCTTTACATTAGTTTAATATGAACTCTTTCTGCTATTCTTGTGTTCTTGTTTTTGCTGTCTGGTGTTGACCGAAGGAGGGTGGGTTCTCCTTTTGAATCTTTGTTCCTCGCAGTAGTGGTTCTTCCTCTTGTTCTTAGGGAGTTTCTCCTTTTGAGGCTTGGTTCCTCTCAATGGTTCATCTTCATGTTCTTAAGCAGTTTCTCCATTTGAATCTTGGTTCCTTTCGGAAGTTGTGCCTCATGTTCTTAAGGATTTTCTCCTTTTGAGACTGGGTTCCTCTCAGTGCTTCATCCTCACGTTCTTGAGGAGTTTCTCCTTTTGAGTCTTGGCTCTTTTCAGTGGTTCATATTCATGTTCTTGAGGGGTTTCTCCTTTTGAATCTTGGTTCCTCCAAGGTTCATCCTCATGTTCTTGAGGAGTTTCTCGTTTTGAGTCTTGGCTCTTCTCAGTGGTTCATCCATATGTTCTTAGAGTTTTTCTTTGCCAATATCCTGCTTGACCTGCTCTTTAGAGGCATGGATTTCTGTACAGCAGCTTTGCAACTGCAAATATACATAATATATGCAATGATATTGTCTCTCATGTATTATAATAAGTAATATTATATATATATATATATATAGAGAGAGAGAGAGAGAGAGACATGAATATCAAAGTCAGGGGCATTTAGTTGGGCCTGTAGGTTGGAGATTTGCCCAGATGTGGGGGCATTTATAGGCTTAGATCCTAAACGTCTTTTTCAACTCATTTTTTTTAAACATGCACTGTGGCTTTGAAACATTGCAGGCTGAGCTTGATGCGACTCCGCAAATGCAGTTTTCTTCAATTTTCTCTCAGATGGGAATTTACAACAGTAGTGCAGCGTCGTCTGTCCGGGGTATATTAAACAGGAAGTCAAACGGAGGCTCGGCTCGGTCCGGTCTGGTTTTCATCCCCCACTGGACGCAGGGAAACTTCTGTTTTGAGTGATTGTCCCATTTTTCCCCCGACACATCTCCGAAACAGCTTGGGATAAAAGACGCCCGAATAAAAGGCTTTACGTCTTTATGAATTTAAACAGTCGCAGAGGGCTTCTTCTTTTTTTCCACCCCAACTTCGCTCTTCTGAAAGCCTCGTCCAGCACCATTCATCACTTAAATGACTTCCTGCTAAATCAAGCAGAGCGGAGAGAGAGGTATTCGGAGAGCGCGCTGCTGACACCTTTTCATCTTTCACTGAAAGTGGCTCACAGCCGAGCTCCTCGCAACCCTCGAAACCGCAGAGGAACTCGGGGGCAGGAAAAGACAGCCTGAAGGCGGGTGGATTTTTCAGGCCGTCGGCGGATTTGTACCTGAGATTCGCCCTAATCCGCTCTCAAATACCTCAAAACAGTTGGGTGTTATTCTTTCAGCTTACGCTTTGGCAGGTGTGTAACCGGAGCCATGTTCACGGCCTGACAGATTATTCTATTCCCCCTGTTAAACCATTTTTAGAGGGAGGATGATGGAAGGATGGAGCGGAGGAGGAGGCGGTGGAGAGGATTTGGCAGGGAGACGGCTCTGCAGGTGCTGGCTAATTGGATTAATGTAGAGGGGAGAAAAGGAATTCGTGCCATCTTTTTTTCTTTACCCCCTCCAGAGTTATAGAAAGGTATAAAGCCGACAGGTTTACATTAAAACATGACTTGTTACTGCCTCACTTGAACCCTGAAATAGGGCCTCAAATCCGGGAATATCTTCATATTTGTGAATGTAACCTGGTGGTGCTGCGCTATCGTCAAGAGATCTATGTCTGATTCAACTCCAACTCCGGTTCGGAGATACGTTTCAGATTAAATTGTTAAAGATGGTCAATAATTCAACTTTCAATAACTCAATAACATTAATAACATTATTTATGTTGTGTGAACGCAGAACCTGAACATGATAATCACCTCATTTCCACCGTTTCAGGTGTCTGCATGTTCCGTGTATCTCGCTGCTGTAAAAAGAAAAACTCACATCTCCAAAACGGAAACTTTACAGGAGAAGGAAAAGCTCGACTTTGTTTTTAATGTCAGGCAATGGAACCAGAATTTTTTACAAGTCGTTTTGGGACATTTCTTTAGGTCCGTTCTTCATGAAATGTACATACAAGGTCAAGGACAACGGGGACTTTCAAATTATGTCAAAAACTGAAAAATGACAAAAATGGAGATACGACGTTTTCTTCCGAGAGCATCAATGTATCTTATACATGCATATTTATTTTTATGCTTAAATGGTTCTTTGCATAGTAAAATGGTTCTTCAGATTGATGGAGAGTGCTGTATATGGTTCTATACAGAATCTTTTAGAAAATGGTTCTATTTAACACTAAAAAGCTTGACATCATGACAACAGCAGGACCCTTTTTGGGGCTATATAGAAAAATTCATCCACACACAAGACATTCTCCACTAATCTGAAGAACCATTTCTCCATACAAACCATTTAAGCATGAAACTCATGGTTCTAAATAGAACCATTCCCTTCACTAAAGAACCACTGAAGAGCCATCTTTGCTAAGAGAGTAATTTAGTATGAGTTTTAGAGAGAAACCCAGAAGGAAAGTAACGAGTAACTGCGTGTTACTGTTAGAGAGGATGAGTCGGTCTATTGTACTGGATTATTAAACGCAGCTTTAACTGAAGGGCACCTGGCGAAGAAGCTGACACGCTCACCTCATTTAAAACATGAGAAAAGAGGACATGACAACATGCTCAGCCCTGTATTTCCATGCCTGCTTGGTGTGCTTCCAAAGCCAGGTCGGGAATCTTTACTGTAATGTGTGATGACAGAGTGGACGCCCCCACGCTACCTCCACGCTAAGGCCCAACATCTTTCCAAAGATACGCCCGAGAATAAATACAGCACCAAGCGTGGCGCGGCGAGGAGTCACCTCTCCTCCGGAGCCGGAGTTTATCTAAAACTCTAAACACAATAAACCCGGTGGGACACAGAAGAACGACGAACGAGGACCGCTAGCACCTCTGGACCAGTTTGATCATCCTCCAAAAGCAACGAGGGTAACCTCGGCTAAACATTCTCCACACACACATAGATGGTTTTTATATGATGTCAGGATATGGGGTCAAACACATGTCTCACATATATATATATGTATACACGCACACTCACTGGCCACTTTATTAGGTACCTGTTCAGTTGCTTGTTAACACAAATAGCTCATCAGCCAATCACGCGGCCGCAGCTCAACGCATGTAGGCATGTAGAGGTGGTCAAGACGACCTGCTGAAGTGCAGACCGAGCATCAGAACGGGGAAGAAAGGGGATTTAAGGGGCTTTGAACGTGGCGTGGTTGTTGGTGCCAGACGGGCTGGTCTGAGTATTTCAGAAACTGCTGATCTGCTGGGATTTTCACGCACAACCATCTCTAGGGTTTACAGAGAACGGTCCGAAAAAGAGGAAATATCCAGTGAGCGGTCAGTTGTGTGGATGAAAATGCCTTGTTGGTGTGAGAGGTCAGAGGAGAATGGGCAGACTGGTTCCAGATGATAGAAAGGCAGCAGGAACTCAAATAACCAACCAGAATCTCTGAGGAACGTTTCCAACACCTTGTTGAAAGTGTGGCACAAAGAATTAAGACAGTTCTGAAGGTGAAAGGGGGTCCAGGCTTTTACTAGCAAGGGGTACCTAATAAAGTGGCTGGTGAGTGTGTGTATACACACACACACACACACACACACATATATATATATATCTTCTAAGCCGCTTATCCTTCTGGGTCACCAGAGCCTATCCCAGCAGTCATTGGGTGGAAGGCAGGATACACCCTGGACAGGTCACCAGTCCGTCTCTGGGCTACTATAAATATAAATAGTACAAAACCTTGTATCTCCAAAATAGTAACTTTACAGCAGAACCAAAAAACCTACTTTACTTTCAATGTAAGTCAATGGAACCACTTTTTTTGAGCTGTTTCTTTTGGTCCCTTCATCATGAGCTTTACACACAATGTAAAGGACAATATGTCCTTTTAAATTAGGTCAAAACCTGAAAATCAACAAAAGCAGAGACATGAGGTCTATATAGTAATGCGGTGTCCCATATCTATAATATGTATGCAAATGTAATAAGTATAATAAGTAAAATAACACATTCCGTATATCATATGTGAGTATGCATATGTAATAATACTGTGTCCCATATGTATTACATATGTAAGTATACTAACATAAAGTACTAATAACATGTTAAATATATATTACATATCGCTGTTGTCGAAAAAAAACCTCACGTCTCCAAAATAGTAACTTTACAGGAGAAGGAAAAAAAACAAACTTTATTTTTAATGTAAGTCAATGGAACCAGAAGTTTTTCCAAGTAATTTTGGGATTTTTTTTTTTCATCAGGAATTTTACCTGTAATGTGAAGAATATCAGGGGTTTTCAAATTATACGAGGTTTTGTTATAACAGCAGTGATATGTAAGTATGAATATGTAGTAATATGTCCTATAATTATTGCATGTCTGTAAGAACCTACATTCAGTAATTAACTATAACCTCCAATATGTCAAATTACATGCCGTGTACGTTATGAATTATGTTTGCATGTGAGTGAAAATAAGCTGACACTGCAGTGCCAGTCAGGAGGGTTTAGCTGGTCCTGTCGTCCAGTTTTTCTGTTTTTAGTACATTTTTGTCCTGAAAACGTAGAAAAACACACACGCACACGTGCACACTGCCTCTCGCCCTCCGCGCTGAAGGTGTCTGGAAGATTCGGCTCCAGACAAAACACTTGTCAGTCAGGCGCTGGCCGAGGAGCAGGGTGGCACTGCGGCTCGGATGAGCGAGCCGAGCTTTGTTGTGGTGAAGCTGAGCGCTGGAAATGTTTTCATGGCGCGCTCGGTTCGCTGATAAAAGCCGTCATGGAGAACTGAGATAAAAACACAGCGGAGCTTTAAAGGAATCCTTCAGCTGGAAGTCAGAAAGACAGAGTTTCCCCGTCTTTCTCCAAATGTAGTCATTGCTCCAAAGTAGATGCTGCTTCTTTAGGCCTGCGCTGCTAACATACTTTAGCCCATGTCAGTCTATTAGAGATCCTGAACAACTCCATGCGGTTTGAGTCAAGTGGGATGATTTAGGCAGAAAGTTAAGCACCATGATAATTGCTGTACGTGAGCTTATGTTGATTTTTAGCTAGATTAGCTACATTAGCCTTGTAGCTCCAGTGATAAAGCCAAAGAGGGAAACTTCCGACATCAAGTACGTCTCAGCTGAGTGGCTATATTTGGGGTAAGGCAGCCGAAACACTCCAGATGTGTTTTATTTTTGTCAGAAAATGTGATCTAATTCAGATTTTCCCTGTTTACACTGTCGACTGTTGATATTGTCAACACATACTGAAAGTCACGTGAGGCTATTAGATCACCGTTTTCTGCTTGAGTCATTCTTGATCATCAACGTGAACGTGCAAATGCATTATTGGTATATTTTTGAGGGAGTTTGAGGGATTTTTGAGGAATCTGGGGAGATGCAAGTCGGAAAAGCAAGCACATTCATCATAACGCCTGACTGGTTAAGGTGGGGGTGGGGCGGTGAAACTCGATACGATTGGCTAATATTATTTTGCCCCACCCACTGGTGCACAGTGACATAATCAAAAACTACAAGGCTTTTTAGAGGCAGGGCTACAGTCGTTACGTTTCGAGGGAAAATTCCGGAAAACACAAGAATTGAGTCTTTTAATTGATGTGACAGAATGACATGGAATAACACGATGAAAAAGGTTAATTTTAATTTTAGGTTAATTTTAATTTTAAAAATGCCATTTTTTAGGTTTCATTTTAGGTTTTGAGTTCATTTTAGGTTCACGTTAAGCTTTGGATTTCTACAAACATCTCCATCAGTTCCAAAATAATGCATTGGTGTCTTTTTAGCATGTGCACTTTTAGAAAAACAGTTATGTGTAGTACCAAAAAAAAGGCCATTTTTAAAGCCATTTAGAACCACTTTAAAAGTACACAACAGGTTTTCCATCATAAGAACCATTATCCATGCTTTTAAACATTCAAACACTTTTTTATTTTTCAATTATTTTCTATATATAACCAAAGAAAAGTTGAACAACCCCTTTTAAGGTTGTATGGAGACTCTGGGCTCTACAGCCAGATCAGCTAACTCCGAGAGGAGGTTTATTTTAGGACAGAAGAGGCATCTGCCTGTAAAACATGACTTGCGACATGTCCACTGAAGCCCGAGCGTCTGTTTTTCACAAGCACTCTGCTTTCTCAGACAGAACAATGTGCAGTATGCAACCTGATATTAGGTGGCAAACACACACCAGCTACTAAAACTCTGTCATGTCGCAACATAATGAAACAATGAGCGCCATTCTTCTTCAGAAACCCAGTCCTCTTCCAGTTTCACAACACGCACCGAGCCGCTTTCAGACGCAAGTCTCAATCTGCCAGAAAAACTGGGCATTGTCTCATCGTCATCACCGTCATCGCCTTGCTATTGCAAATATTAACCTCTCATATCAGTAGAGGCCTAAACTTTCTTAGATCACTCTAATTCTCACTTCTACACCAAGCAGGTTCAAATTGTGTCTGATGAGCAATTAATATTATAGCACTTACCTCAACCTCACCAAGTTTTCCGAAGGGATTTTTCAAAATTTCTGCATAATCCAGTGTGAGAGGTGTAAACAGAGAGATCCAGAGGGTTCGGTGTGAAGCGGTTCAGACGTCTTTATAGTGGTGGTGATGGGAACCAGGCGTCGCCATGACTACAACACAGATATAGACACTTTATTAACCATCCAGAACCACCAGAGAACCTACACGAGTCTTCTGAGCTTATATGGAATGTCGATGATGGAAAATAGTGGAAAATCTGGAATAATGAGTTTTCTTTAGGGACTATTTTGCCGCACAGCGCCCTGCATGTCTCCCTCCACCATGAATGGAGTTGAAGTTCTCTAAACTCTCATAAAACAGCGTCTCAGTCATCAGGCAGTGAATTCAGAACCAGTTCATGTAGGAACTTTCTGTGAGGAGCTTTTAGAGGGAGACGTCTGGTTCCCATCACCACCACTGCGAACAGACTCTAGAACAAAGCATTTCACACCAAACCGCTCTGAATGACGAGTCTTCTGAGATGTTCTCTGGAATGTTGATGATGGGAAAATAGTAAATCTGAAAAACATGAGGATTTTTTTGCCTCACAAGGTCCATTATATTCATAGTCCATCGCATTCATCACCGTTTCATTTAGGAACTTTCTGTGAGGGAGCTTTTAGAGGTGGACGTCTGGTTCCCATCACCACCACTGTGAACAGTTCTGACTTTAGCTTCTCTAGAACGGGGCACTTCACACCAAACCGCTCTGAACTTTATTCACTTGTTTTGTAATAATAATGATCTAATCTTAAAGACATTTTTAAAAATCGGTGGAATTCCTGTTTAATTAGTGTAACATCTAAGCGTCCAGTCTGTATAAAATAGGTCAAATACTTTGCCTGGCTGTTCATTCAGGCTGTTTAAGCATGTTTAACATTGGATAGTTTGTACTTGTCCCAGTTCCCATCCCGGAGTCCACTCTGTTTTTACAGAAATGTGAACGGCCTCCTGCAGCAACGTCCCGTTCGTACCTCACCACATGCAAACACCTTGTAACGCCATCCGCCAGGTCTGGTCTAAAACAATAGCCTCCGCCTCATTCCTCAGCAGTACCTCAGCTCCAGATTGCTCTTCCCTAATGTACATGCCTGTGGTCTAATCGCTAAGCTGTTTTATTTTTCAAGCGTACAACAGTTATTTCTTCCAGAATTTAACTTGGACCCCGACCCGCCGCTGGAAGAGCGCCCGCGGATGTTTGCCGACCCCTCTTTTAATTAATCAAGGTTGCAGTCTTTAACGGAAGCCGGCGAGAGGAGGAAGACATCAGGCTTTGATTGAGGGCGAGTATGTTTGAAAAGAATTAGGCCGAAAATTTGATGCTATTTTTACAGAGATAACTTTGGAATTCGATATCATTAAATTAACGAGCCTCGGCGAAGGATGTGCACGGAGAGCGGACGGGCTTTCCAAACCCCGGCATGGAGATGGAATCCGATATAAATGTTTGGAAACTTAATCCGAGTACGAGACTCGGGATGGATTAGAGAGCCGTGAGCTGCCGTCCAAAGCAAAGACACGGGAATCAAAATAAATAATGAGATGAATAAAATTCCCTTACATTCTCATCATACCGGGCTTACATGGAAACACTTACACACACACTGAGTAACCTAAAGGGAAACTTTTCAAAATTTCTGCACAGTTAAATCATTAAGATGCTAAGTCATTTTGAGTGGTTTGGTGTGAAATGCTTCATTCTAGAGTCAGAATTGTGCACAATGGTGGTGATGGGAACCAGACGTCCCCCTCTAAAAGCTCCTCACAGAAAGTTCCTACATGAACTGACTGCCTGATGACTGAGACCCTGTTTTCAGATAGTCTTGAGAAGATTTTGGCCTTAAACTCCATTCATGGTGGAGGGATACATAACATGCAGGGCGCTGTGAGGCAAAATAGTCCCCAAAGGAAATTTATTATTTCAGATTTTCCTCTATTTTCCAACATCAGCATTCCATATAAACTCAGAAGACTCGTGTAGGTTCTCTGGTGGTTCTGGATGGTAAATAAAGTGTCTATATCTGTGTTGTGGTCATGGCGACACCTGGTTCCCATCACCACCACTGTAAAGACATCTAAACCGTTTCACACCAAACCCACTGGATCTCTCTGTTTGTACCTCAAACGCTCAATAATCCAGCCGTAGTAAAAGAATTAGTGGAATTCTCTTTTAACCGAGGCACTCTTCCTTCTCCTTATACCACCACCTGAAAAGGACAATGTGATTGGCTCCGTTCACAAACATGAGGCCTTTTTCAGCTTGAGTGAATAAACAGTTTTTACTGTCACAGCACCTTCAGCAACTCGCACCACAGCAGTAATATCATTAGTCCGTCTCAGCGATGTGGTGGAGAGCATTTGTGGTGAGAGATTGACACTTCAGCACGCTGTGTATCCCTCACCTGCGTGATCTCACACGCCTGAGGTGCGACACGGCCATCCTCGCTGTCATTTGGAGCAGTCGTGCGAAAAGACACACCAGCTGCTGCTACCCTCTGCTCCTTTGATGTGACTGGCCAACAGGGGCACATATGCTCACTGGCCACTTTATCAGAAACCTCTTATCTTGCTGGTGTACAGTTAGAGACTGTAATGGTCTCGCACAGTTAATGTAGTTGGATCCACAAGGTAGGAATTTCCAATAAAGTGGCCAGTGAGTGGAAGCACAAGATGGGTGTTTCCAATAAAGTGGCCAGTGAGTGGAAGCATAAGGTGGGTGTTTCCAATAAAGTGGCCAGTGAGTGGAAGCATAAGGTGGGTGTTTCCAATAAAGTGGCCAGTGAGTGGAAGCACAAGGTGGGTGTTTCCAATAAAGTGGCCAGTGAGTGGAAGCACAAGGTGGGTGTTTCCAATAAAGTGGCCAGTGAGTGGAAGCACAAGGTGGGTGCTTCCAATAAAGTGGCCAGTGAGCGGAAGCATAAGGTGGGTGTTTCCAATAAAGTGGCCAGTGAGTGGAAGCACAAGATGGGTGTTTCCAATAAAGTGGCCAGTGAGTGTCAGCACAAGGTGGGTGTTTCCAATAAAGTGGCCAGTGAGTGTTAGCACAAGGTGGGTGTTTCCAATAAAGTGGCCAGTGAGTGGAAGCACAAGGTGGGTGTTTCCAATAAAGTGGCTAGTGAGTGGAAGCACAAGATGGGTGTTTCCAATAAAGTGGCCAGTGAGTGTCAGCACAAGGTGGGTGTTTCCAATAAAGTGGCCAGTGAGTGTTAGCACAAGGTGGGTGTTTCCAATAAAGTGGCCAGTGAGTGGAAGCACAAGGTGGGTGTTTCCAATAAAGTGGCTAGTGAGTGGAAGCACAAGATGGGTGTTTCCAATAAAGTGGCCAGTGAGTGTCAGCACAAGGTGGGTGTTTCCAATAAAGTGGCCAGTGAGTGTTAGCACAAGGTGGGTGTTTCCAATAAAGTGGCCAGTGAGTGGAAGCACAAGGTGGGTGTTTCCAATAAAGTGGCTAGTGAGTGGAAGCACAAGGTGGGTGTTTCCAATAAAGTGGCCAGTGAGCGGAAGCATAAGGTCGGTGTTTCCAATAAAGTGGCCAGTGAATGGAAGCACTGTTCATTATAACAGCTATAAGCAGTAGGCTGTGGTTGCTGAGCAAGACAGTTAGTTATGTATCTATGTATGGATAAGCAATGTCCAGCATTTCCTTGATTTATACTACGTAAATGTATTAATACATAATTTAGCTGATGTACATTCAAATATGTGTATGTTGACTTTTTTTTACTACAGCTGGTCCAGTCAGACCGATGCTATTGGCTTTATTGTGTAATTGTGTCATTCAAGATGCGTTATACTGCAGCTCTTACATCAGCAGTGTGTTTGAGTGCTTACAGTGCATTATGTGATGTTTATGCCAGTTTGGGATTTAACATATCTCCTCAAATCTCGGCTCCCTCTGCCTCCTTTAAAGTAATTCAGCCTGTAATGCGCTCTGACACCGAGTTTGCTGTTAAACTCAAAGAGGCATTTGATTGGGAGCACTGCGAATAAAGCGAAGCGATTCATTAGAAAGCCGTGCCGTGGCCTACGTAACCCGATACTTTAATGCCGAGCACATTGAGTAGGAGCGGTCCCGTATCACACGGAGCCTTTCATCTCCCCCAGTGCTGTGCCACGGCCTTTTTCTCTTTACGGCCGCCCCAGTAGGCATGCCTGATTAATAAATTGTCTTTGATAAATATTAAGTTTCGCTTCACATCCCCATCTGGAAACAATAACAGCTCAGAGCTGGACGACATCAGGCCCACAACAGTGGATGATGTAGCTGCAGCTTAAACTCCTCTTATCATCTTTTACGCAGAGGCAAGTTAATAAACTGGTCAGGGCAATTTTTTGGGAATCATAAATAATAATAACCCTATAAAAATTGTGACCTGAAAGTGAACAGGCCTCAGGTCGGCCAGTCTTTGTTGAGATGCTGCATGAGAAATTTGGTGGGGTTATGAGCTGGCCTGCTTTTCTCGCTCTGTCTTCTTCATTCATTCTCAGGATTTATCATCTCGGCAGGCGTTTCCTTCACTATCGCCGTAAAAGAACAGTGCACTTCACCAGCCGCTCTGTCCGCCTGCTGTCTGCGTTTACTGTGTTAGAGAGCCAAGAAATGAGTAAAAACACCAGCAAACCCACTGTCCCCTCCGCTGGCCACTCTTTAAATCCATTGCCCACTCTAAAATCCAACTGTCCACTCTACTGATCACTCTTGAAACCCACTGTACACTCTTCAAATCCAGTGTATACTCTTCAAACCCACTGCCCACTCATCTGTCCACTCTTCAAACCCACTCTCCACTCCACTAATCACTCTTTAAACCCACTGTAGACTCTTCAAACCCACTGTCCAATCCACTGTCCCCTCCTCAAACTCAATTTTCAAACTCATTGTCCACTCCAATATCCACTCTTCAAATCCACTGTCCATCCTTTAAACTCACTGTGGACTCCACTGCTCAGTCCACTTTTCATTTGTCAAATCCAAGACCCATTCCATTGTTCACTCTTCAAACCCACTGCTCACCCCAATGTCCACTCTTCAAACCCACTGTCCACTCCACTGCCCAAATCTACTATACCCCTACAAACCCACTGACAACTCCTCTTTCCATTCTTCAAATTCAGTCTTACACTGTCTACTCCACAAACCCACTGTCCACCCCAATGTCCACTCTTCAAACTCACTGTCCACTCTACTGTCTACTCTACAAACTCACTGTCCACTCCACTGTCTACTCTACAAACCCACTGTCCAGTCCACTGCCCACTCTTCAAATCCACTGTCTTACACTGTCTACTCTACAAACCCACTGTCCACCCCAATGTCCACTCTATAAACCCACTGTCCAGTCCACTGCCCACTCTTCAAACCCACTGTCTTCCACTGTCTACTCTACAAAGCCACTGTCCACTCTGTGTGCTGAGCAGAGGCCGGAGCTGCTGCTGTCTGAGGGGAGACTCTAATGGCTCAGTGTTAAAGTACCAGCGCTAATAACACTAATAATGACAGATTTCTCAGAAAACAGCCTCCTGATTTAAAACAACACCAGGCAGAAAAACGTCTGTGAGCAGAAATGATGTCAGTGCTGAAAGCAGAGAGAGGAAGATCTGCGAAAGAGGGAGAGAAAAACAACAAGAGCGAGTCAGAGGAGGACGAGCGAGTGCCTGGAATTCACCTTCATATTTACTCAGCAGCAGCATTATCAGCATTAACGCAGAGAAAAGACCTTATTATGATCCCTAACAGGCTGACAGAGCGCAATGCTGAAAGAAGAGGGAGGGGGAGCAAGAGAAAGAGAGAGAGAAAGAGTAAGTTAGAAAATGAAAGACTTAGATGCAAAAGAGAAAAAGAGAAAAAGAAAGATGTGCAGAAAGAAAAAGAACGAGAGAAAGAAAAGGAAAGAATGAGAGAGAAAGAGAAAGTGAAAAGAGTAAGAATATGACAGAAGGAAGAGAAATAATGAGAGAGCAAGAAAGACAGAGAGAAAAGGAAATAATGATAATGAATTAGAAAAGAAAAAGAATGAGAGAGAAAAAAGAAGAGATTAGAAGAGAAGAAGAAAATGAAGAAGAAAATAGACAAGAGAAGAAGAAAAGAAAGAATGAATAAAAACAGAAAAGAGAAGAGTAGAGAAGAGTGGAGAAGAGTAGAGAAAAGAAGAGAGGAGAAGAGAAGAGTAGAGAAGAGAAGAGAGGAGTAGAGAAGAGAAGACTAGATAAGAGAAGAGAAGACAAAAGAAGAGAGGAGAAGAGAAGACTAGAGAAGAGAGGAGAAGAGAAGACTAGAGAAGAGAAGAGTAGAGAAGAGAAGAGAAGAGAAGAGAGGAGAAGAGTAGAGAAGAGAAGAGAGGAGAAGAGTAGAGAAGAGAAGAGAAGAGTAGAGAAGAGTAGAGAAGAGAAGAGTAGAGAAGAGAAGAGAGGAGAAGAGAAGAGATGAGAAGAGAAGAGAAGAGAGGAGAAGAAGAGACGAGTAGAGAAGAGAAGAGAAGAGTAGAGAAGAGTAGAGAAGAGAAGAGTAGAGAAGAGTAGAGAAGAGTAGAGAAGAGAAGAGAAGAGAAGAGAGGAGAAGAGAAGAGACGAGAAGAGAAGAGAAGAGAAGAGAGGAGAAGAAGAGACGAGTAGAGAAGAGAAGAGAAGAGTAGAGAAGAGTAGAGAAGAGAAGAGAAGAGAAGAGTAGAGAAGAGTAGAGAAGAGTAGAGAAGAGAAGAGAAGAGAAGAGTAGAGAAGAGAAGAGTAGAGAAGAGAAGAGAAGAGAAGAGAGGAGAAGAGAAGAGAAGAGAGGAGAAGAGAAGAGAAGAGAAGAGAGGAGAAGAGAAGAGTAGAGAAGAGTAGAGAAGAGAAGAGTAGAGAAGAGTAGAGAAGAGTAGAGAAGAGAAGAGTAGAGAAGAGTAGAGAAGAGTAGAGAAGAGAAGAGAAGAGAAGAGAGGAGAAGAGAAGAGAAGAGAAGAGAAGAGAGGAGAAGAGAAGAGAAGAGAAGAGAAGAGAAGAGAAGAGAAGAGAGTGAGAGAGATGTTAAGGCGCTCCGGACTCTTGTTTGTCCTGCAGAAGCTCCTGTTGACGTTTATATTCGACTCCTTTAAGCTTTTTTTGTAGCTGTGGCTTTTTGCACAGACTCGGCCAGCGTGCCCTGCGAGACGCAGTGACTGAGTCAGGAGCTGAAAGACGGCAGCTTAAACAAATGAAATAATGCGTTTCCGTGGTTATGACGTGTCGTCCAGCTCACTGTAGCCTCAGTAAACGAGTAATGAGTTCATTCTCTTCAGCTCTCTGCGTTTCTCCGGTACGGTGGGCTAAATTCTTATGTAATGCAGAACGATGACAGACGGAGGATGAGTGGGAAAGTCCGCTCAGGTCTGGCTTTGATTTACCTCGAGAGACGTCTGTTTAAGGAGACAAAGGAGGCTGGAGAGGGCTTCCTTTCCTGCAAAGTGTCTCGGGATCTCTCAAAGCTGGGGGACAGCGCTAAAACGAGCGTTCATCCTCTGTTCCTAATCCCCCCTGATCTACAGAAACCGCAGAGACACACATGCAGGCCTGGAGCGGACGCGCTGGCACGGGTAGCTCTCTGACACAAAAACCAGCGAGAAGAGGGAAAAGGGCGCCTTTTCTTCTTCCTTTCTGTAGTGGCTGCGAGGAATTCCTGCAGGATGCTGAAGTAATTTGTCAGGAATTTGTTTTAGTGAAAGAGTTTGTGGCAAACGGAGGAAATTCTTCCAGTCTCATCACCAGGAGTTAAAGCAGGGTTTAGTGGGTTGAGGTGAACAGTGTTGTTCAAACGAGAGACCACCCTTCACCCGTTTACTTTCCAGGGAGGATGGACATAAAGCCGCAATAACTAAACATACTCTCATTTTTACAGTTTTACAGCTTCCACTCTTTTCAGGAGACCCACTTCGAGTTTCTCAAAGGATCTGCAGACACACCTCCAAAGCCCTGGTAGAAAAACACGACAACAGAATGGGGCGCTCTGGAGCTGGAGGGGTATAAAGCCCCCCAGCATTGGGTTGTGGAGCAGCGGAGCTGTGCTCTCTGGGGTGATGGAGCTCCATCCAGTAGCTTTGGGATGAGTTGATCCAGAACTGACCATCCAACATCAGCACCTGACCTCACCAATGCTCAACCAAATCCTCACAGCAGTGTTCCAACATCTAGTGTAAAGCCTTCCCAGAAGAAACTGCAGCATAGACTCACTACTAACACCTTCATTTCAGAAGAAACAGAGGTGTCTACAAACTTCTGTGTGGTGCAGACCAGGCCTGCAGGGATTAGATGCCCAAAAAATCATTAGAAAGATCAGATGCTCCGGTTTAATGGAAAGATATCCAGGGTGAAATTCTTGGGAGTCACAGTGAGGCAGTTATGTGTATCTTGCTCTGAAAGAAAGCTTATGTGAAAGATTGCGTTCCATGTGCTGACCTAGCAGGACACTAATGTGTAACTTCTCTGGGTGTGAGTCTGAATATCCAGCATCTACTGGCCTCCAGACGGCCTACGCAGTGAAGGTTGCGACTGCTGTTTTGTGCATTTAACCTGGGTGCAGCCTATCAAAACAAATCGAAGGCAAGAAGTGAAAAGCTTACAGAGTTTTTTTTTTTTTTTCATCCTGCAGCAGCCACACCTTCCTAAAAGGCCCTCATGATGAGAAGCGTGGGAGAAGCATGGGCTTGCCTTCATTTCCCATGTCACGTTAGGATGATCTAGCTGCTAAATGTAACCTGCACCGCAACAGCACGGCCAACATTCAGGCTTCAGGACTGTTGCTACCACTGGTTTTCGCTATGATGATGTACTTTGGTCCATGCTTATAGACAAAAATGTGTCAGGAACCACATCGTCAAGTCAAGTCAATTAGCAGCCAGTCTGTAATGGCCCAGGTCTGCAGTTAACACCCTGCTAATTGCTGGACACGATCTATCATTACTTGTTAGGTGCCTCGTAGCTCCAGCGCAAATCCGAAGAAGCAAGCTTCTCACGCCGAACATGTCTTGGCTGATCGTGTAATTTGGGAATAAGAGATTTCAATTCGATTTTTCACTGAACTCTGAACTGCTCTCCACTTTAACAGAGTATGAAAGGGTGGTATGCGGTCAAAGGGAGTAGAGAGCAGGGCGATAATTGCAGCTTCTGACAAACAGATGATAGAAAGGTTTTATCTGCCTCCTGCTTGTGCTTTTGGTCTGCAGACGCTCACGTCGACACAGACACCAGTAAATGCGTACACACACAGCTGAAAGAGGGGTTTACAGGCAGGACGCCGTGAGGCTGGAGCGATGTTGACACATACGGGGTTAGACCCTCCTATCTGGGTCCGTCTCTGTCATTGGATTTATAATCAGACAGCCTCAGTTCAAAGCCACAGTCAGGCTTACATGCACAAACACATTCCCTTTTGCTCTGTTCTCAGACGGCTGCTCCTCAGGCCAACTTTATAGGGTATGAAGCCGAGTTTCGTGTTTCTCTGCGGCGTGCTGGTGTCTTGTACTGTAGTTGGGGTTTGAAGCTCTTAAGTTTATTTGCTAAAAAAAAATAAAATAGTAAACTTTTCTTTGATGAATTTACTGTTTGACTACGATGCCCTTAGAGGGCGGCAACAAGTAACTTTTGTTTATATAATGACTGTTAAAGATGCCGGCAGTATTTGATGGTTGTTAATGACGCGTTTGATGCGTTTGTTTATTTGATGGTTGTTAATGACGTCTTTAGAGGGCGGAGCTGAGCGGCGTTTGTTTATTTGATGGTTGTTAATGACGTCTTTAGAGGGCGGAGCTGAGCGGCGTTTGTTTATTTGATGGTTGTTAATGACGTCTTTAGAAGGCGGAGCTGAGCGGCGTTTGTTTATTTGATGGTTGTTAATGACGTCTTTAGAGGGCGGAGCTGAGCGGCGTTTGTTTGTTTGATGGTTGTTAATGACGTCTTTAGAGGGCGGAGCTGAGCGGCGTTTGTTTGTTTGATGGTTGTTAATGACGTCTTTAGAGGGCGGAGCTGAGCAGCGTTTGTTTATTTGATGGTTGTTAATGACGTCTTTAGAGGGCGGAGCTGAGCGGCGTTTGTTTATTTGATGGTTGTTAATGACGCCTTTAGAGGGCGGAGCTGAGCGGTGTTTGTTTATTTGATGGTTGTTAATGACGCCTTTAGAGGGCGGAGCTGAGCGGCGTTTGTTTATTTGATGATTGTTAATGACGTCTTTAGAGGGCGGAGCTGAGCGGCGTTTGTTTATTTGATGGTTGTTAATGACGTCTTTAGAGGGCGGAGCTGAGCGGCGTTTGTTTATTTGATGGTTGTTAATGACGCCTTTAGAGGGCGGAGCTGAGCGGTGTTTGTTTATTTGATGGTTGTTAATGACGCCTTTAGAAGGCGGAGCTGAGCGGCATTTGTTTATTTGATGGTCGTTAATGACGTCTTTAGAGGGCGGAGCTGAGCGGCGTTTGTTTATTTGATGGTTGTTAATGACGTCTTTAGAGGGCGGAGCTGAGCGGCGTTTGTTTGTTTGATGGTTGTTAATGACGTCTTTAGAGGGCGGAGCTGAGCGGCGTTTGTTTATTTGATGGTTGTTAATGACGTCTTTAGAGGGCGGAGCTGATCGGAGTTTGTTTATTTGATAGTCGTTAATGACGTCTTTAGAGGGCGGAGCTGAGCGGCGTTTGTTTATTTGATGGTTGTTAATGACGTCTTTAGAGGGCGGAGCTGAGCGGCGTTTGTTTATTTGATGGTTGTTAATGACGCCTTTAGAGGGCGGAGCTGAGCGGTGTTTGTTTATTTGATGGTTGTTAATGACGCCTTTAGAGGGCGGAGCTGAGCGGCGTTTGTTTATTTGATGGTTGTTAATGACGTCTTTAGAGGGCGGAGCTGAGCGGCGTTTGTTTATTTGATGTTTGTTAATGACGTCTTTAGAGGGCGGAGCTGAGCGGCGTTTGTTTATTTGATGTTTGTTAATGACGTCTTTAGAGGGCGGAGCTGAGCGGCGTTTGTTTATTTGATGGTTGTTAATGACGTCTTTAGAGGGCGGAGCTGAGCAGCGTTTGTTTATTTGATGGTTGTTAATGACGTCTTTAGAGGGCGGAGCTGAGCGGCGTTTGTTTATTTGATGTTTGTTAATGACGTCTTTAGAGGGCGGAGCTGAGCGGCGTTTGTTTATTTGATGGTTGTTAATGACGTCTTTAGAGGGCGGCGCTGAGCGACGTTTGTTGATGGTAGTTAATGACGTCTTTAGAGGGCGGAGCTGAGCGGCGTTTGTTGATGGTAGTTAATGACGTCTTTAGAGGGCGGAGCTGAGCGGCGTTTGTTTATTTGATGGTTGTTAATGACGTCTTTAGAGGGCGGAGCTGAGCGGCGTTTGTTTATTTGATGGTTGTTAATGACGCCTTTAGAGGGCGGAGCTGAGCGGCGTTTGTTTATTTGATGGTTTTTAATGACGCCTTTAGAGGGCGGAGCTGAGCGGCGTTTGTTTATTTGATGGTTGTTAATGACGTCTTTAGAGGGCGGAGCTGAGCGGCGTTTGTTTATTTGATGTTTGTTAATGACGTCTTTAGAGGGCGGAGCTGAGCGGCGTTTGTTTATTTGATGTTTGTTAATGACATCTTTAGAGGGCGGAGCTGAGCGGCGTTTGTTTATTTGATGGTTGTTAATGACGTCTTTAGAGGGCGGAGCTGAGCGGCGTTTGTTTATTTGATGGTTGTTAATGACGTCTTTAGAGGGCGGAGCTGAGCGGCGTTTGTTTATTTGATGTTTGTTAATGACGTCTTTAGAGGGCGGAGCTGAGCGGCGTTTGTTTATTTGATGGTTGTTAATGACGTCTTTAGAGGGCGGAGCTGAGCGACGTTTGTTGATGGTTGTTAATGACGTCTTTAGAGGGCGGAGCTGAGCGACGTTTGTTTATTTGATGGTCGTTAATGACGTCTTTAGAGAAGTGAGAACATTTAATTATGTTAAAAATTTTTTAAAACTTTTAAAACCCAATGCATTAAGCGAGATTATTAAGCCACTGGAGGCTGTGCATTACAGTGATTTCATCAAAGAAGAGTGTAACACACACACAAAGCAGAATAAAGTTCAGAAAATATGTTTTCCTTTCTTGTGTCGTCGTCCAGCTCACATTAATACAGAATTCAGTTATTGTGAAGGGGTCATAGGTGTGTCAAGTATTTTGCGTCATCTTTTAATGAAGCCCAGCCAATCAAATAAAACTGCTTAACGATATGTGGTGATGAAGCAGTGAAGCACAGTTGTGTGTTAATGATTTTATGACAGCTCTGAATTTGGCTCAGTCAGATTTGTGAACCGGAACAATCCATTTAGTGAGGGGATGCGCTGTCTTCCCTGAGATGACACTAAACAATGAATTTCTCCCATTGTGTCCCCTCTTTCCCCTTGTGTTCTCTATGATGTGAGTGTGTGTGTGTGTGTGTGTGTGTGTGTGTGTGTGTGTGTGTGTGTGTGTGTGTAGGAGTGACTCATCCTTTGCAGACTGAGGCCAGAGGGACATCACCGTTCCCACGGTAGCGATGACAAGAGTACAGCACACTTGCACGCTTAGGTCTATCCGTCTGTCATCGAGATGACCAACAACCACCACACACACAAGTTTGTATTTATACAATGTCAGGACACGTGGTAGCACATATTATACATATGCATTTTTTAAATAATGCGATAATTTGAAAATGTCAGCTAGAAATGACTTAGAATTCATATCTTTCTATGTTAACTTATATTGGAAGTAATTTTAATTCGTTTTTTCTTTTAAATCTATTCTTTTTAATCATGTTTTTTTTTTTTTTTTTGTCATGCCTTTCATTTCTATCCATGTTTACCTTTTTTTGAACAACCCATTTTTTTCCCGACTCTGTATTTTCTCTTTTGTGGAGCACTTTGAACGACAGCAGTGTTTGAGAGGTGCAGCGATGATATGCATGTGCCTGTATGCGGTAACACTTCTCTAAGCCCCAAACCTAAGGCTGTCCTGAAAATGTACAAAAACAAGCTCACCCGCACACACAGTTCCCTGCAGCCGTATGAAGGGCCCTCACCTCTCTGCCACCTCTCTGCTGGAAGTACAGGATGCTGCGAGTCAAGGCCCTCCACGTTTCTACTCCAGGGTCCAAATCAGCTCTATCTGGACATTCAGAGCACAGCGTGCTAAGCTAACCGTTTCCCTCTCTGGCTGACCTCCAATTACAATGCAGAGCAGCTACCCCACCATCCCCATGGAGATCCTACACCAGATGCATGCGGTTCATGTACAAGTTCAGCATTTGAGATGCATATTCAGTTATGAAAACATTACAATAGGCTGTCAGAAGTTTGGGGACACCAAGCTTTTGAAAGTGCTTGTAACTCATCTCAGTGTTTTTTTCTTTGTAGCTTTGCAGGAAATGATCATATTACCTCATTATCAGCTCGATCTGGCTTCCGGGCTTCCTTCGTTGCATTAATTAGGACCCAGAGTCCGCAATTTTTAAGGGCAAAAGGGTGGGTCACTTCCAGCCGTCATAACTTCAGAGCGGTTTAAGGTACAAACATGATCCTCATGTCAGGACAATCAGCAGACCCGCCCCTAACTAGCCACCATGACGTCATCGGGCTGTGACGTCAGCATCGTTGACTAATTTGGCTGGGAAGAACAAAGGAGATGAAACTGCGGCGTCCCCTTCAACACAATGAGTGCACTTTCCCTCAAAATCACACAAACAGGGCCTAAAACACATTTCAACAGATACAAACCGATAAATATGACAAATAATATTACAACCTTAATACTCTCAAGCTTTGTCTTTCACTTTACATTGATTTTGAGTATTAATGGTGTAAATAGTAAATGTGCAGCTCAGTCTGTAATTAAAAATAAAGCCTGTCTTGCTGTGTGTCACAGTTTTAGCACTCAGCCAGAATCCAGGAGGGCATTCCCAACAATTCCAGGATTCTAAAGGCTAAGTTAACCCTTACAACAATGTTTCAATAACCAATGAATGATCTTTATATTTCACCATATTTCCCTCATCTTGATGTAAACTGGGCAGTCCTAATCTTTGGTCACACTTCCGTGGGCATTTCCCTGACCAATCACAAGGCTCCGTCTCCGGCCCCACCCATCCAAACCAGTTTCAACATTAGATGAACTTGTTTATTTATATATACATCTTATATTTTTCTTTCAAGCTTTGCCGGATGTTGAATATAACACTAACTATGCCACATTGAAGCACTATAGCCTGTTGGGGCCACTTTGCTGTGCGTACCGCGGGCTGGTGGAGGACCTCTGTCTGATAAAGCCCTAATCCCTGGCACAGTATTCCATATAGGGAGTTATCAATAACCCATCGTCCACCTGCTGAGCTGTGAGAGATCCTATGACGCGCTGTTTGTAACGGAGCTGCTCTTTTGTTTTATCTCTGCAGTGATTTTCTTATTTTCACAGGTAAAACACTTTGTAACTAACATGAGACGTGCGATGAATGACAGACGGGATTAATATGCTTATTAATATTACTGTTGCAGTGACGCTTCATTTTGACACAACTGACTCTCAGTAACTGGTCAAAAACATGTAAGGGTTAGGATTAGGTTTTGATTTGAGGTTAGGATTAGGGTTAGGCTTAAGGCCAGGGTAAGTTTTAGGATTAGCTTTTGGTTTGAGGTTAGGATTAAGGCCAGGATGAGGTTTAGGATTAGGTTTTGATTTGAGGTTAGGATTAGGGCCAGGGTGAGGGTTAGGATTAGGTTTTGGTTTGAGGTTAGGATTAGGGTTAGGATTAGGGCCAGGGTAAGTTTTAGGATTAGCTTTTGGTTTGAGGTTAGGATTAAGGCCAGGATGAGGTTTAGGATTAGGTTTTGGTTTGAGGTTAGGATTAGGGCCAGGGTGAGGGTTAGGATTAGGTCTTGGTTTGAGGTTAGGATTAGGGTTAGGCTTAAGGCCAGGGTAAGTTTTAGGATTAGCTTTTGGTTTGAGGTTAGGATTAAGGCCAGGATGAGGTTTAGGATTAGGTTTTGATTTGAGGTTAGGATTAGGGCCAGTGTGAGGGTTAGGATTAGGTTTTGGTTTGAGGTTAGGATTAGGGTTAGGGCCAGGGTGAGTTTTAGGATTAGGTTTTGCTTTGAGGTTGAGATATGCGGTTAGGTTTAAGATTAGGGCCACGGTGAGGTTTAGGATTAAGTTTTGGGTTGAGGTTAAGGTTACAGTTAGGATTAGGGCCAGGGTGAGGGTTAGGATTAGGTTTTGGGTTGACATTAAGATTAGGATTAGGGCCAGGGTTAAGATTAGGTTTTGGTTTGAGGTTAAGGTTGGGATTAGGGCCAGAGTAAGGTTTAGGATTAGGCTTTGAGCTGAGGTTAAGGTGTTGGATTAAAGTTAAACTCTTGGGGCCACAAGAGTTTCGTGGTCAGCTTTTAAAAGTAGTTTAAACAGAAAACAGCGAAATCATTGTGTATGTCTGCTCTTCATTCCTGATAAGACACTTTAATGAACTTGAAGCAGACTGTTGAAGATAGATAAGCCCAAAGCTTTAGCAGAGCTGCTTTATGGTAAATTAAACCATTGCAGTTGTTAATTAAAGTTGTTAACGATGGTAAAATAGTTGAATTTTTCATTCGTTTTCATTGCCTCACGCCATCCTGTGTGGACCTCTCCACTGTGAATGGATTTGAAAAATATATAGTTTAGGTCAAAATGTTCTCAAACATACCATAAACAATGTCTCAGACGTCAGACATTGTATACATAACCATGTAATAACTTTCTGTGAATGAGCTTTCAGACGCATTTGACTCTTCAGACGTCCAGTTCCTCTCACTTTCCTTACATATTAGGTGTTTCATTACGCAGTAATGGGAGGAACCATTTAAAGGGCTCTTCAACGTCTTAGTCAGCTATAACAACTTGGTTATCAGAGAGAAGCGTAGTCAAGCATAAAGGAAAACATTGGTTTTAAGGCTCTTCTGTTTCTAGCTGTCAATATTAGTTTGGCCACAGTGGAGCTGCTTTGTCAGCGCTGTGTTGCATTTGTTACCAGACACTTCAAGCATGTGTTAACCACTCCACTTAGCTCTTATCACTGGCTCTCCTTATCACGGCTCTGCTTATCACAGCAAGGTGACAGCATATGGGCAGACATGAGCGAGTGAGGTGAAGTGAAGGTGTTTCGGCTCCCTGTCAGGAGGCCAAATGGCTCCAAAATTTGCAGCCTCGGTGGTTTTCTGAGGGACAGAGATGATCCCTTGGTGTCTCCTTTGGCCAATAAATCCATCACTGGATGCCGCTGCTTATATAAGTCATAGCTGGAGTCTTGCTTCACCTAAATCAATCCAGCGCTGTGCTTTTATTAGGAAAAACCTGGGCAAAAAAGCGACAGTGTCAATCGCTTCTATTGAGTACTTCTACAGACCGGTTAAGGGGGATTTACCTGCCATTCCTGATGGATAAAAATGTGAAACGCTCACTCGTTATAACAATTTTATGCTTTTTTTAGGTCACTGTCCTGGTTCTTTGTGAAATATTAATGGTAAAAGCCACTGTTTTGTGCCTTCAGTGAAAGGAACTGGGCCCTATACGTCGTGTCCACCAATTTCTGCTCCAAATCTGAACGTTTAAAGGGCTTAAAGCAGCTTCAACATGGAAAGTGAGAACATGCCAGCACTCTTAGCACAGCAGCACACTTATAACATAAAAAGTAGGCAAAAAATTGCGATATATATTCTTGGGGAGACACAATGAGCTGGAGCACTTGTTATAAATGGTGTAAACTTATTTAAAAAACTATAAATACTCCGGGTCCCTAACTGGCCCAGTGAACTTGACTCATGATGACCACGTCTGTGAACAGTTCTGCAGGACAGAGCGTTCGACATCAAACCAGTCTGACTGAGTGTGGTTATGTGGAAATTTAGAACATTTTCTGCTCTATTGAATTGTTCACAGTGGTGGTGATAGGAACCAGACGTCTGAAGAGTTTAATAACTCACAGAAGGGTTATGGACACACCGTCTGATGTCTGATATATTGTTTTATGATGGTTTTGAGAAGGTTTAAACTATAGTGAGCTTGCTGCCTCAAATTTGGAATTTATTGACCTTCAAATAATGATAATATGTTAATAATATCTTTTAACTTTTATGAGTTAAAACACCAATTTTCTGCTATTTTGCCAACATTGACAATCCATACATAGCATGTAGGTTCTCTGGTGGTTCTGGATGGTAAATAAAGTGTCTATGTCTGTGTTGTAGTCATGGCGATGTCTGGTTCCCATCACCACCACTGTAAAGACGCCTGAACCGTTTCACACCAAACCACCAAAATCACTCTTAACTATTGAATTATGCAGAAATTTGGAATTTAACCATTTTAACCTATTTAACCGCTTAAACCTCCAGGTGTAGTAAGTCAATGTTTATTATCCAGAATTCTAGACATGTTACTTACTTATATAGCTTAAGAATAGCTTAGGTTTACATTACGTCAGTGAGATTACTCAATTATAGGCCTGAAATTTTAAAGATGTTCATACAAATGTGCTTGTTTTCTTTGTCAGTTTCGATAAATATTATATACTAACCAGATTTATTTAGAGGAAAATAAGACCACACATATAAGCATCTACTTCTAGGCATCTACACTTAAGTTACTATGCAAAATCTCCTTTAACTGCATCCTTTCATCTCCTTTCTCAGAGATGGTCTTCCATGCCTCTTGCAGGATGTCCCACAGCTTTGTGGAGCTGGTTGGACTCTTCTTACAGCTTGAACTTCAACCGCCTTCATCCCCTCCAAATATCTCTTGTGCAGCTTTGAGGTGACTTTGGGCTCCTAATGAAAGATCCTCCAGACGTGTCCCCAAACTTTTGGCAGGCAGTGCGCAAGCCCGTAAGTGTGAAGATTAACAGCGTGAGGGGTGTTTACTGAGCACTCACACCGTCACCTCAGAGACGCGAGGTAGCGACTGTGTGTAGAAGCTTCTGGAGAAGCACCTTCGTGCCAAACATGCTCCAGTAGTGTGATTTATGACACTCGTGGAGATACAGATGGATGCAATTTCAGTTCACTCAGGGCAGGAAGAGTGAAACAGCGTGATCTGAACCAGAGACTGAATTTATTGAAAATTTTCAGCCCAAAACTGTCAAAAAATTCGGTTTTTGGAAAAGGACGAAAATATAGACCCAAAAAAAAAAGGACTAATGTGACGAACGCCGAAGTGTCGAAAGCTACGAGTTCTAAATCTGAAGCGTTTAAATTGCAGTGAGAGAGAGAAAGAGTGATCGTCTGCTTTCCGCAAAGCTGATGGCGTCTAGCTCACCAACTTCTTTTTCCACCTTAAATAGTGGGCACCAGAATGTGACTGCTGCACCACTTAAGGCAGAACAGAAAGTTGGAATAACAAGCTGAAAGAGAAGTGCGATGATTTAGACGCCCAGCTCTATGATCTAGAAACAAAGGGGTGGTACCTTCAAATGTCCATCATCAGAACATGAAAGCTTCAGCACAAGTCACATCAATCACTCAGTGCTATGAACAGTCATGACCTTCTAACTCAAGTCATAACTGTCTTTAAAATGACTCGACTTATGAGTCTGCTTTGCTGTTTTCGGATGCTGACATTTCGGCATTCCCCTCCTTCCACCACCACCGGTTTGGTTCCGGCCCAGTTGTCCAGGAGGTAGGCTCCTCCCCTGCCATCCCTATATGGCATGATCTGCATGGGTCCAGATGCTTCAAGACCTGGGTGGGGATGGTGGGGCCTGCGCCAAAACGTTTACCTTACAATAATCTATCAAATCATTAAAGATTAAAGTTATTTCTTCGTTCACGCGTGTCTCCTCAGTCTTTCTGGTAGAACTTCATTTAGGGAACCTAACTGTACCACATTCCCTTCCAATTATACATCCAAATGCTGTGTCCTCGCCTGACTCCAGGCCTTTAATTGTATTTTCTATTAAAAAAAAGTTATTCAAAGGTAAAAATGTGCACATTTTCTCCTGGGAAAGTCAACATAGTGTACCCTTCCTGTACTTCTAAGGCCACATTTATACCTGTTGAACAAAAATGCACCTGTACAGTGTCCGTTCCTCTGACAGTGCAGTGGAAAACTAAAGAAAGGAAAATCAGACACCGAGCATGTCTTGGCTGATTAATAACACACTCAGAAATAACGGTGCTAAACTGTCTCAAGGGCAGTTCCCCTCATTGTGGTGGAACCCTCAAGGCTCCATCTCAGTGCCTTTAGTCAGGGAACATAACTGAACCATGATCCACTGAAATGATCTGTTCTAAGCTGGACTGACTCCACACACCCCGCCTCGCCCCGCCTCGCCTCCAGGCTTTTACTCTACTGCTCTGTTTTAAAACATTCGGTTATGAAAAGGAACAAATACCAACTTTTCACCTGGAGAACCTGATTTAAGCTCCACCATCAGACCTTAAACCCACTGTAGAACATCTGAGGGAGCATTTACACTGTTTGTACCTTGATGAACGGGAAATGTACCTGAACAGAACCTTTATTTAAGGAACAGTGTGCCAGCCTGGAAGGGTGACGTCTAACATGTGCTTCCCCCCAAGACACACGAAGCTCCACCCAATGTTTTCAAACTGCCGATGAGGCATCATTGGACAGCTCAACACGCTTGGAGGAGAACATTAATCAGTGATTCTGTTACATCAGCTTAGAGACACTCGCATTAGCTGCACTGTTAGAAATAAAGGTACCATGCAGGTACATGATTCGTTCATCGAGGTACAAACAATGTAAGTGCACCCTCAAAGGTGCAGCAGCGGTTTTAAGGTCCAAGGTTTCCTAGTGGAAAAGTCGACATTTGTATCTTTCTCATAACCGAATGTTTTAAAACAGAGCAGTAGAGTAAAAGCCTGGAGGCGAGGCGAGGCGGGGTGTGTGGAGTCAGTCCAGCTTAGAACAGATCATTTCAGTGGATCATGGTTCAGTTATGTTCCCTGACTCAAGGTGCTGAGATGGACCCCTAAGGGTCCCACCCCAGTGACAGTGTCGTACCCTTTTTTCTGAGAGTGTGGAGTGATGGGGGAGAGAGAGGACCATCCTACTCACCCATCCAGGGATCAAACCTGCAATCTTATCAAACGGCCAGTGTTTAGACTTTTCCAGTGCTCTGCATAACACACAAAACAAGTGTCTCTCATCTTGACTTCAGACGCGAGCACATATCGGTTGTAACAGAGCTCAGGGAAAGAGGACATGTGAAGAGTTAAAAGAGAGAAAACGCACTGAAACGCATAGAGAAGAGGCAAGGGGATGAAAGAATGAGCTCTCTCTCCTGCAGGCACGCACAAAAACAATCCAGCATCGACTCCATTAGAGAAGTTTATTGTGAAAACGGACAACTAGCCAAGCGAGTTGGGGGGAGTGAGAGGGAGGAGTGGACGTTTTACTGGGGGACACAACGTTTGCTGATATTTGTCTAAACTCTGCCAGCAGATAGCACAGAGAGTTCTGAGGGTCGGAGTGTTTGGCCCTGGGCGTGTGTGGTTTGGGATGACAGAGTAAATGAATTATTGATACGAAACAATAAACTTACGTCACCCTCATTTCAGTCGGCCAGGAGGGAATCGCTTTCCCAGTACTGGATCTGAAATAAACTCCTGAGACAGTAGGAAACACGCAGCCTGCCAGTGGCCTTACAACACACACACATAACACACTTGCTGTTATATAATGTCAGGATGTGGGATCATGTTGCATATTATTATGTATGTATTAGCGTCAAAACGGTTCAGTCTTAAGGGTTTCACTCTTTACCTTTATTCCGTCTCACTTTCAGCTCCTCAGAGAACCTGCAGACACGCCTCCAAAGCTCAGTCTGAGAAGCTGGTTGATGATTTTCTGATCAAACCCATTCAGTGGTGCTGAGGTCTGGACTCTGGGGCGGTCAGTCCATCGTTCAGCTTCTTGGTTCGATGTGTCGGCCTCCTTGTCTCAGTGAGGTTCTTCTTGATCAGCTACACGTCCTTTCAGACCCACAGCGCTGAGTGGTCTTCTCACAGTGGAAGGATGGACAGAAACCCCTGTGGATGTTTTCAGATCTGAAGCCGCTTGATCTTCTCCTCTCTCTCAGCTTTCAGTGCTGTTTATCTGATGGGGGCAGTTTTGGGGTCGACCAGGTCTTCCAGGTGGTTGTTAGGAGCTCCATTTTCTCTGTAGCTTTTAAACAGTTTTTTTTTTCTTCACCTATGTTCTTTGACTTTTTCTTGCCTTATAGAAGTGGATTGTGTTCAGATGTGTCTTCTGAAGAATGAGTCATTTTTGTACTTAATGACCATTTTGACTGGAAAATTAAATAAATGAACTGTGGTCTCTGACTTTTGCACAGCACTGTATGTAAGTATTAGTAACTTTACAGCCTCAAGCCCTTCCCGGGCATATTTTGCTACCTTTAAATTTAAGCTCACAGTGGATCCGTTACTGCAGTATATCACTGCTGTCTGAACAAAACCTCGTATCTCCATTTTTGACGTTTTTTCGGTTTTTGACATAACTTGAAAATATCTGTTGCTTTTTACATTGTGTGTAAGTTTCATGATGAGTGGACCAAAAGAAACGGCACAAAATGACTTGGAAAAAACTCTGGTTCCATTGACTTCCATTAAAAGTAAAGTAGGTTTTTGCCTTCTCCTGTAAAGTTACTATTTCGGAGATACAGGGTTTTGTTCTGACAGCAGTGATAGGTGTTGCATGTCTATGGAATCTGCCAAATCAAAACTATAATCCATGTCGATTCCTTAAAATAGTGAGTGGAATCTACTGAATCACCAGCTATATGAGTGTCAGCAGGTCTTATGAAGCTCTGAAAAGAAACGGGAGTTTAACACAGTGTAAATGTATTGGCATGATCCTCATAGCCGCTCTTTAGCAGGTCCAATAGGGGGCACTAGACACTTTATTCTTCCCTCTTCAGTCTGCAGGATTATATTCCGTCATTCCCACTGGTCATCAGAACCAAAGCGATGCGAAGTAAAATGTGACATTTGATTAGCTTTTGCTACACACTTAAAAACCATGGTTCTTCAAGTGTTCTTTAGAAAAGAAAACCATGAACCATATAGAACCATGAACACTCAAAGAACCTCTTGCATGATTAAAAGGTTCTTTGCATCATGGTTGATGGAGAATGTGACGTAGATGGTTCTATGCAGAACATTTGGAAAAGAGTTCTTCTATTGTAACAAACTTGACACTGTAACAAAAGAAGAACCCTTTTAGGTACTGTATAGAACCATACAACACGTTCTCCATCAATCCATACAGTTTTTTCACTTTGCTGATTAGTTCATTCATTTAATCATGCAAAGCGTTCGTTGAGTGTTCATGGAACCACTTTCTTTACTGAAGAACCCTTGAGGAACCAGCTGATTTAAGAGTGTAGGAAGAGCAGAACGAACCAAAAACCAATGAAAACGTTCATTGAAAATTACCCAAGAGTTGCAGAGAAGTTAGTCAGCACGCATCTTTTCTTCTGAAGTCTCTCTAAGACAAATCATCAATTTATTGGCAATTATTTTAGCAGCATGGTCACCGGCGCCCTGACTGGGCTCTAAGGGTTAAAAGCTGTCTACAAAGGGACTTCATAACACACACATAAGGGAGATTCACTTGAAAGAGGCCCCAAATATTCTGTAATAACTTTCTCCAGGCTGAAGCAATCTGAACCAAACAACATGCAATGTGCTCCTCAGGATATGGAGCTTCGAACAAGCCAGGATGCCCCTGCATCAGAGCGATGAGGCAGGTGTCGGACAGCCGTCGCAACGTTTGCGTTCCATTTGCAACTTCCGGGTGCAGACGGTACCCCTTCACTGAGACTCTCGACTTCTGATCAGGATGGTGCCGAAGTCCTTCTTCAGCAACCGGGTAATTTCAAAGGGGCTTTATCCACCACGGTCGCTGGATCTGATACCACCAGACTTCTTCCTTTCGTTGGAAAACATCCAACGTGAAATTGCTGCTATTCCCCCCAAAAATGCTTGCATTTTGATTGCATACATTCAGGAACATGGAGCACCATGTCAAAATGTGGAGATCACTTCCATCGATTACACACACATCAAGGTACGTAGTGTATTTTATTGGTTCAGATTGCTTCGTCCTAATGGGAGTTACAGCAGAACATTCGGGGCCTCTTTCGAACGAATCGCCCTGTAACATTTAAAAAGCAGTATTTATGAACATGTCATGCTCATATACACAGGGTGTTTTATGAAGCAAATGTATTGACTCAAGGAGCCTTAAGGTTTGTCATCCATAACACTGATATGAAGCAATGCAACTAATTAAACAGGGGCCTAAGGCCAAGACTGTGACGTCCTCAATGTGAGACTTTCACATTTATTGTCTCGTATTATTTTAGTTTGAGGGAATGGTACCACATTAAAATAAGACTACCCTTACACAGCGTTCATAAATTGTTTAAAATGAGTGTACTGATGGTTATTAATACGTTTATAAAGACCTTAAAATCATTAATAAGCCGTTACAACTCATGAATAACAAGGACTACAGTGACCTGTATGTTGTAATAGTGAACCCTCATTCATTTAGACGTTTAAACCTTAAACTTTTACATTTACTGATCTTAATTTGTCTTCTCCATTAAACCTGTCAGCCTCGTCTCAAATGCTCCTTGATTAGTTATTATGGGGCAGTCGTGGGCTGGAGGTCAGGGAACTGGCCTCGTGATCGGAAGGTCGCCGGTTCGATCACATGACTGAGGTGTCCTTGAGCAAGACACCTAACCCCCAACTGCTCCCCGGGCGCTGCGGATTGGGCTGCCCACTGCTCCGGGCAAGTGTGCTCACTGCCCCCTAGTGTGTGTGTGCTCACTAGTGTGTGTGTGGTGTTTCACTTCACTGATGGGTTAAATGCGGAGGTGGAATTTCCCCGTTGTGGGACTAATAAGGGTCTCTTAATTAGACCTCACTTTTCATCAATGTGTTATAACTGCCTTTCAATATTTTTTTTTTTAACTAATAACCATTAACAAACTGATTTTAAACCATTCATAAACACTTTATAAGGGCAGTCCTATTCTAAAGTGGTACCGAGGGAATCTTCCGTAGAACCGATTTAAGGCATTCTTCATTAGGCCGCCACACTTGAGAGCAATGCTTTTCCACAGGGTTTTTAATAGAACACTTCAGTTCAAGGTCCCTAACATCAACATAAAAATTGACTTCATGAATCATCTTATGTTATTTTGGGAACTGTTAAAAAAATTCCCAAGTACTGCCTTTTAAATGCACTATTCAACTCTTATGCAAGTGTTATGAAGCCTCTTTATAGGCAGCCTTGAAATAAACTGTTACCACAGCATCTGTTTGCGATGCGTTTTTAACATGTGCTAACACTAATTTTAAACTTACGGTCCAAAAAGAAATGTATTTTTTTGTTTTAAAATTAGTTTTAGAGTTTTAACACTTGAGTAATACACACTCTCGGTCTCGCAGGCTATAATCTTTTCCGTGACTGGTTTTCCTACAAAGTCAGGACATTTTTGTCCTGGACAAAACACAAGCACACTCGAACGGCACCTCTAAAGAATGAAGGGTGCACTTACAAGCGACATCCAGAGAAAAACCCCTGTTCGCGGCAGCTTGAGCGAGAACAGGGGCGAAAAGAAAAGGCCTACAGTTTTGCGTCTTGGCATGTAAGCGTATACACTGTAAATCTTTTCTGTCACATTCAGAAAAAGAACCGGGCTACGGAGGGGATTTGGGCGAACGGAGAAGACCGCCAGAGCAACGTATGAAAGAGAAACCGAGAGCGAGAGGGAGAGAAAACGTGATACTAATTTAGCTGACCAGTGTTAGAACTTCAAGTGCATTAAAAATGTAAATATGACACTTTGGCGGTGGTTTCCGGCCCTGGCGGTGTGACACGGAGCCTCTCTGGGAAAACAGAGCATGTCATGTAAAAGCTCACTCGTTCCTGAAACTCTGTAAAAATAGATCATGTCACACTCCGGAATGTAAACTCGAGCTAGGGAGCAAATTAGCCGGCCACAAGTGATTGCTAAAAGTATGAAGTTTTCCACAAGCGCTCCCCGCGGACGCTGTGCGCTGTGGGCACGGAAATCAAGCCTGCGGCATGTGCTCTGGCTTGGGAGAGGGAGCGAGAGCCTGCAGTACGTATGGAGGCTGAGAAAAGGAAATGAGCCTCGCGTAGCCTAGCGTCGCCCTGTAAACCAAACGCTAACACCATAGCTTCTGTTTCTTGCTCGTTTCCAGATGGCCAGCGTTGCATTCGTGCAAGGTTCAGTCATCAACAAACAGCACGCAGTCGTGGTCAACTTTGCAGGCACCCTTTGTTGAGGAGAACCGCCGTATGACACTTATTCTAACCACCGATTAGCTCGCTGTAAAGACGAGCTAAGCTAAACACAATGAGAAACCGGCGGCCTTTCGTTCACTCTGCCTCGCTTTCCTTCCCTAGCTCCGCACACACGGCGACTACACATGGAAAACAAGGGCTACTAAGAGCAGGAAGCCGAAACACATGTGTTTAAACGGCAACGGTGCGGTTTAAAGCGTGTTTGTGTGCGACGTTGGCAGCGGCTGCGTTTACTGGCGCTGACTGAAGTGCCATTCTGGATTCAAAATGGTCCTCGTCAGGTTATTTGGCATGTGAAAGGTCAATTATAGGAAATGTTTAGGAAGTTCTCTGAATGGTAACACATGGAGCATAATGGGTACAGTATGCAAGCAGAAGGCCCGGATTCTGTTCACCACATTCTAACCCCGGTTTAATTGATCCCTGTTTGGAAAAAAAATCTTGCTGGTTGGAAAACGACAAACACAGAAAATTAGGTACGGGCTACAAAATTAACAAAGATGTCCAAAAGTATCCAGACAGCCCTGATACTGAGTGAATTCGGCTGCTTCAGAAGAGAGTTGCATCAATGTTTGCGCAAGCTCCTGCATAATTCAGTGGTTGGGATGTAAACAGAGTCATTCGCAGCGGTTTGATGTCAAACGGCTCATTGCAGAAAAACGTGCGAGCTTCTTTACAGCCGCGCTGATATGAACCGGGGGTCGCCGTCGTCCTCGCAGACTATTTTGTCTCACGACACCCTGCGTGTACCTTTTTACCTCTATTAATAAACGTTTTTGGCCAAAAATCTTCTCGAAACATCATAACACAATTCTTAGACATCATAAGCCTTTCAGAAGTGATAACTTTTGGAGGCATTAAACGCTTGGCTGGGAAAGAATCAGCTGTAAGGCCAAAATACTTTTGTAAAACTATCATTAAACAATGTTTCAGATATCAGCCAACATATTTTAAGGTAAGCGATACTTTTTTAATCCCACAAACGGGGAAATTTCACCTCTGCATTTAACCCATCCGTGAAGTGAAACACCACACACACACTAGTGAATAGACACACACACTAGGGGGCAGTGAGCACACTTGCCCGGAGCGGTGGGCAGCCCTATCCACGGCGCCCGGGGAGCAGTTGGGGGTTAGGTGTCTTGCTCAAGGACACCTCAGTCATGGACCGTCTGCACTGGGGATCGAACCGGCGGCCTTCCGGTCACAGGGGCCAGTTCCCTGACCTCCAGTCCACGACTGCCCTGTCTCAGAACCACTGCATGTAATAACGTTCTGTGAGGGAGCTTCTAGAGTATTTATGAACAGCTTATGCCAGTACTCACAAGATGTTTTAAGGAGAAAATGACATTGTATTGATATAAGGCCCTTATCTATAACACTGTTATGAAGTAATGGAACTTAAGGCCTAAAGTGAAGGAGCTTTTAGAGGCAGCTGTCTGGTTCCTTTCACCAGCACTGCGTCCAAATCTGACCAATACATTTCTTTACAATGAAGCATTTCACACCAAACCACTCGGAATGACTTCAACACTCACCAATCATATAATGCAGAGATTTTAGAAAGTGAGTGCAATGCCCCTTTAAGGTCAACCGAGACGTTCATGCCACAGCAAAGCATCGGGGCACTCTGGAGGGTCACCATGCCCAATCAAAACACGTGGACACATGGCAGAACATACTAGTTGCTGTACAATGTGAGTTGCTATGTAAGCCATAAGGGTAGATGTTCAGTACAAGAGCCTGGGGAACGTTTCCAGTTTCTCCGTCGCTACCTCACGGCTGGGATTTTCTGATGCGGACATGCTCACGGAGCTGGCACCGGGCGGCATGTTTGCCATTGGGTTGCATGGCATCTGCGCTGTTGGAGTTCTTTTCTCCAGATGTGCAATAACATGGGTGGGTACCACAGCTGCAATATGGCTACCAGACTGCACACATCAACTTTGATTAGGCTCAAAACCCCAGCGGCCAAGAATGAGGTCAACATTTGGAGCAGCGAACATATTAACAGGGATCTTTTTATGTAAACATGCACATCGTCTGCCAAACTGACCCTAAACTTAATGAAATCCATGACCAGTTAAATATTTGTTTGTGCTGGTTAGGTTTCTCACTTTGCATACTGGCTTAACACGTCAAGCCGGGCCTGGACGGCCGGAGAGAACGGGATCACATCTGATTAATCACGAGCAGCGGCTCTGAGCACGAGGTGAAAAGCAGGAATCTGAACGAGGCCGTGGCTAGTCTGCTAATAATCTGTATATATTAGATTACAGATTTTGGGTACTTGACAGCAGCTCATGCGCTCGTAAAGAGAAAGCTCATTCAAAATAACTCCGTTTCAGGAGTTATTTGCAAAAATGAATAAAAGCCTGGACGGGGACGGGCTACTGCTGCTTCTAGCTATGCTACATCCGTTTATCCATGTTTATAATAACAGTATGTTCTGCAGTGTCACCACGTAAGCAAGTCTGAGATGATTTGAACGGACGCTTTGGCTGCTACACAGTTTTGAAAAGCTACAACTGCTTTGGCGTGGCTGTTTTTTAAAACTTTTCACCAGCTGGTGACTGTAGAAGGGAGGCAGATAGCTTACGCTAAAGACATGAGGCTGAATAACTTATTTTAGTTGTATTCAAATCATCGTTACAATGAGAAGAATGGATTAACAACAGAAATGACTCATCAAATGAGTTAAAAGCTCAAATCGGCATTGTAGATATCTTACCTCGGCTTCTTTTCTCCAGATTCAAGAGTTTTATTGTCATATGTACGGCAGAGCAGGCAGTTACTGCACTGTGCAAAGAAAGTCTGACTTTCACCAAATATAATCTTAATATAATCTTAGAAGAAAATAGAAAATAAGAGACAATATAAGAATAGCACTAAAAGCAATACTAAAAAAAATTAAAGCTACATGTTCATATGTGCAAGTATGTAGAGCAGCTGTTCATAAAGTGCATGTTGCAGGTAACAGATGTAAACAGTGCTCTGACTGCAGCAGTACAGGATATATACGGTGCGGTTATTGAGTGTGAGGTTGGCCGAAGTTAAACCAGTTCAGAATGGGAGGGGGGAGAGGTAGTGAGGGAGGTGTTCACCAGCCTGATGGCCTGTGAATAGAAACTCAGTCTTGTAGTCCTGGACTTCACACTCCTGTAGCGTCCGCCTGAAGTAGCCTGCTAGTAAAAGGCTGGACCCCCTTTTACCTTCAGAACTGCTTTAATTCTTCATGCCAGACTTTCAACAAGGTGTTGGAAACGTTCCTCAGAGATTCTGGTGGGTTATTTGAGTTCCTGTTGTCTTTCTATCATCTGGAACCAGTCTGCCCGTTCTCCTCTGACCTCTCACATCAACAAGGCATTTTCGTCCACACAACTGACCGCTCACTGGATATTTCCTCTTTTTTGGACCGTTCTCTGTAAACCCTAGAGATGGTTGTGCGTGAAAATCCCAGCAGATCAGCAGTTTCTGAAATACTCAGACCAGCCCGTCTGGCACCAACAACCACGCCACGTTCAAAGCCCCTTAAATCCCCTTTCTTCCCCGTTCTGATGCTCAGTCTGCACTTCAGCAAGTCGTCTTGACCACCTCTACATGACTAAATGCAGTGAGCTGCGGCCGCGTGATTGGCTGATGAGCTATTTGTGTTAACAAGCAACTGAACAGGTGTACCTAATAAAGTGGCCAGTGAGCGCATGGTGTTCATTTTGAGCCAGATAGAGATGCACGACAGATCAGCCACGAACAGCAATGCTGGCTTGGTTGCATTTATTGGTCTATAGATCAGTGGCTAGGCTAGTGGGATTAGTTGGCACCACAGGGGTTCCCTATGCTTGTATGATGGATCCGCTTGATGCAAGCAGTGACTCAGGTATACAGTCAGCGCAGTGCTAATTACTGGGACATAAGCTTGTAACTCTTGCTGGCTGCATTAGCTACGCTAGGCTATGAATCAAATCAAATTCATCAAATCTAATTTATTTGTGGCGCTTTTTACAACGGATGTTGTCACAAAGTGGCTTCACAGAATTCCAGAAAAGACAGAGTTTTAACAAGAATGTAAAACCCCCAGGTGAGCAAGCCAGGGGGGCAACAGTGGCAGGGAGAACCTCCCTCAGAGCTGAGGAGGAAACCTTCAGAGGAACCAGGCTCACCAGGGGGGACCCGTCCTCCTCTGGTCAGACTACCTACAGAGTTATTAGACTACTAATATTAATAGCAGTAGTATTAGTAGTAGGAATAGCTGGGAGTCCATGAGAACATCAGTGTAGGGTGGGCAGCTGGTCCAAGGCAGGTGGTGGTAGATGGGGCGTGGGCAGCTGGTCTGAAGTGGGTAGCAGGAGAGCTCGACGGTCGTCCATCAGCGTCCGGCTGGACATATGAGGCTGAATATCTCACTGTATATATAATATCTCACTCGGATGAAGAAGCTAAAACTGGCATGGTTTTAGCTTCTTACCTCGGCAGAAAGGGTAAAAACTCGCCTGTGGTGTTCATTTTGAGCCAGATAGAGGCGGTAGGATCGGTGGGCACCACAGAGATTCCCTATGCTTGTATGATGGATCTGCGTAATGCATGCTGGGTATTGTAGTCAGAGAACATTAATGAACGAAAACGAAGAAAACAGCACAAATCTGAATTCTGCCAAACCGGCGTCGAACCGAAAGCCAGTTTCAGGCTAGAACTCAACCCAGTTTGATGCGAGCAGCGATTCAGGCGCGTGGATAGTTAGCACCGTGCTAATTGCTACATTAGCCTCGTAGCTCCAGGCGCAGGCGTGTCTTGGCTGCTGTGTTTAAGGCAGGAAACCACGCAAATCTGCCAAACTGTTCCTTTAGAGGAGGACGTGTGCTCAGCCTGCACGGGAACGTCAACAGTGACGTTCATGACATACGACCGGCTGCGACGACCCGAAGACGAGACAAAACAGCACCTAAACGCGCAACGTTATACGGCGTGACTCATCAACGCACTCGCTCTGAAACTTTCGAGTAAAATTAACAGGGAGGACTGCGGTTAGGAAAATATTGTTGTTTCCCAGCGCTAATATCAGCGCTCACGGCCACTAATCGAAAGGAAAACGTCAGGCATCCATTACAGCTGTCTCTTGTGATTAATGTGGGGATTTGTGGCCGACACTTCACCTCTCTGTGATGGACAGCCCAGCGCGATCGGTTACTGGCCTGGTAGCGGAGGGAGAGGGCCGTGCTTCGCTGACATTGCGGTGGAGTGTGTGGTTTGGACGGTGAGCTGATTACATGTGTAGCAGCGGAGAGGGGGGTGGGGGGGGGGCGCTCAGGACAGAGAGAGCGCTAACCGCACCACCACTTCCTGAAACAGACAGCATGAGGCACGAGAGAGAAGGCCCACGCTGCAGGCCGGCTCGGTCACTCGGCAAGCAGGGGGAGAGGAGAAAGTCAGGTTTAGGAGTGAGGAGTCGCTCTACTGTCCTCTAAAACCTGAGGCAGGTAGCGCCATCCACAGAAAACCTCCTGAAGCAAAATAAAGCGCTGCGGGAATAAAGTCCCGACGCAAGTGACGCACTGAGGCGCTCCAGTGACGCCTGTCACGATGTGCTGTTCAGACCGGGTGACGTGTAACGGTGCTTCACGGGATTAAACAGCAGAGCTTACAGAGAGCTTTAAAGTGTGAAAACCACGCGTCCACAGGAAATCTCACGTTTTGTCTCACGTGGACCCCATTTCACGTGGTCACGCATTTTTTCCCGCCGATTTTTTTTTTTACATAATCGCGTTTAACAATCAATTGATCACACGTTTTTTTCACGTGATGGAACATTTTTAATGTCACATCTGTTTGGAGTGATTTCACATTCAAACTCTTTCACATGTGATTTCTGATTTTTTTTCACATGGTCACGTGAGCACACGTTTCGTCACCACGTTTTTTCATGGCATCACATTTTTAACGTCATCATGCTCTTATCACAGGATCACGTATTTAGTCACATCACATTTTTCAGGTCATCACGTTTTTTGCATGACAATTTTCACATGTGATCACTAATTCCATATGTGATCTCATCGTTTTCACATACCAGGCGTTATTCAGGTGTGAAATGCATTTACAAAACAAAAGACCCTGTTTTGAAATCTGAAAAAATGTTTAGAGCACAGGCAGATTGGACTGAATCTAACAGCGTGCTGAGCGACTGCTGTTATATATTATATAAATATATAACAGTTATATAATCAACCATAGAGCATCATCTTCACCGCGGTTTAATTCTGGTTTAATATCTGAGAGCCAGAGTAAACACAACAAGCTGGTAAAGTTAGTTAACATTAGCATAATCTGACAATGTTAATAAACTGTATATTATATTACAATAAGTATATATATATATATATATATATATATATAAAATGAGAATTATATGATAAAATATTAGATCAGGCTATAGATCTTATTGCAGATATTTGTATATTTCTATTTGTATTTATTCCTGTAGATTTTAATATTTATTTTTCTTTTTATATTGTTTCATTCTTATTATTATGATGTGTGACTAATACCAGCTGCTAAATTTCAATCTTCTTCTTTCGGCTGCTCCCTTCAGGGGTCGCCACAGCGGATCATCTGCCTCCATCTTGCCCTATCCACTGCCTCCTCTACTTTTACACCAACCATCTCCATGTCCACCTTCACTACATCCATAAACCTTCTCTGAGGTCTACCTCTTCTCCTTCTACCCGGCAGCTCCATCTCCAACATTCTTTGCCCAGTATATCCACTATTCCTCCTCAACACATGTCCAAACCATCTCAACCTGGCCTCTCTGGTTTTATCTCCAAATCATCTATCTATCTATCTATCTATCTATCTATCTATCTATCTATCTATCTATCTATCTATCTATCTATCTCTCTGTCCATCTATCTATCTATCTATCTATCTATCTATCTATCTATCTATCTATCTATCTATCTATCTCTCTGTCCATCTATCTATCTATCTATCTATCTATCTATCTATCTATCTATCTATCTATCTATCTATCTATCTATCTATCTATCTATCTATCTATCTATCTATCAGTGTGAGTATATGTGCCTGAGTTATAGGGCATCATTACAATAAAGTGCAACCGAGTATTTATCACATAAATATTATTAATTTGATTGTGGAAAAAAATTGCGGTGTATCTTCATAAGTCACACATAATTCATCAACAAGTTTGTCAGCCACCTCGTTTTCACCTCTGGTGAGGCTGTCGGCCCTCAGTGGAAGCTGATTATGACTGAAGGGACAAAATGTGTCTGACAGCCAAGCAGTGAGCGCACAGTTGGCAGCAGAACGTGACAGAATTATTAAAAATAATTTTAGTGCCGTGCACAGTAACGTGACAGTGTGTCGCTGAGAATGTGGCTTTTTTTCATTAATAATCAGAAAGAAAGCAGGCCACACTTAAAAAACACAAACAAACATGCTTTTCATTGTATTGAAGAAGGATTCCACTGAAGTGTTCAAATTTCATTCTTTCAGGGCGGTTTGGTGTGAAATGCTCTGAGCTGCTCACAGTGGTGGTGATAGGAACCAGACGTCCCCCTCTAAAAGCTCCTCACAGAAATGCCAGTGTTTTCACTGCCTGACGTCTGAGACATTGTTTTACAATAGTTTTGAGAAACTTTTGGCCTAAAATGTTGACGTTGAGAGGTACAGGCATTACGCCGTGAGGCAAGGAAACATTACTTTGTCAGATTTATCACTTCTTACCATCAACACTCCATGTAAAGCTCAGAAGACTCGTGTAGGTTCTCTGGTGGTTCTGGATGGTAAATAAAGTGTCTATATCTGTGTTGTAGTCGTGGCGACGCCTGGTTCCCATCACCACCACTGTAAAGACGTCTGACCCGTTTCACACCAAACCCTCTGAATCGCTCTGAATGACTACTCAACCTCTTACTAGGGCAGAAATTTGGACAAATTGGTGGATTTCCCCTTTAAAGAACGTAAGTACATTCACATGAATGAAGGTAAATTGATATTAAGTGAATAAAGACGTTTAGTCAAGTTGCATTCCTGTTTTTGCTCTCTCTCTCTCTCTCTCTCTCACTCTCTCTCTCTCTCTCTCTCTCTCTCTCTCTCTCTCTCTCTCTCCCTCTCTCTCTCCCTCTCTCTCTCTCTCCCTGTCTCTCTCTCTCTCTCTGTCTCTCTGTCTCTCTCTCTCTCTGTCTCTCTCTCTCTCTCTCTCTCTCTCTCTCTCTCTCTCTCTCTCTCCCTCTCTCTCTCTCTCTCTCTCTCTCTCCCTCTCTCTCTCTCTCCCTGTCTCTCTCCCTCTCTCTCTCTCTCCCTGTCTCTCTCTCTCTCTCTCTCTCTCTCTCTCTCTCTCTCCCTCTCTCTCTCTCTCTCTCTCTCTCTCCCTCTCTCTCTCTCTCCCTGTCTCTCTCCCTCTCTCTCTCTCTCCCTGTCTCTCTCCCTCTCTCTCTCTCTCCCTCTCTCTCTCTCTCTCTCTCTCTCTCCCTCTCTCTCTCTCTCTCTGTCTCTCTCCCTCTCTCAATCTCAATCTCTCTCTCTCCCTCTCTCTCTCTCTCTCTCTCTCCCTCTCTCCCTCTCTCAATCTCAATCTCTCTCTCTCCCTCTCTCAATCTCTCTCTCCCTCTCTCTCTATCTCCCTCTCTCTCTCTCCCTCTCTCTCTCTCCCTCTCTCTCTCTCTCTCTCTCTCTCTCTCTCTCTCTCTCTCTCTCTCTCCCTCTCTCAATCTCTCTCTCTCTCTCTGTTTATCTCTCTCTCAATCTCAATCTCTCTCTCTCCCTCTCTCTCTCTCTCTCTCAATCTCAATCTCTCTCTCTTTCTCTCCCTCTCTCTTTCTCTCTCTCTCAATCTCAATCCATCCCCCTCTCTCTCTCTCTCTGTCTATCTCTCTCTCTCTCTGTCTATCTCTCTCTCTGTCTATCTCTCTCTCTCTGTCTATCTCTCTCTCTCCCTCTCTCTCTCTCTCTGTCTATCTCTCTCTCTGTCTATCTCTCTCTCTCTCTGTCTATCTCTCTCTCTCCCTCTCTCTCTCCCTCTCTCTCTCTCTCTCTCTCTCTCTCTCTCTCTCTCCCTCTCTCTCTCTCTCTCTCTCTCTCTCTTGAGCTGGGATCAATACTACTCGAGTTTGGACGTACGCTGACAGCTATTTAGGGAGGAAAAAAGCACTCAGATGTCTGATGGCACTCACATCTGTATTCACTTTGAAATGTTTATCTTCGTGAACCTGCCTGCCAGTCTATAGTTACTCAGTAATTCATCCAGCCTTACACGCTGCCGAAGCAAGCAAGAGCAAATTTCTGTCTCAGCAAACCGCTTCGCAGCAGTACCAGTAGTAAGTGGAGATATTTGTTTTGGTAGAACAATCTGCCTTCTCTCAATTTGCAAATGGTTAGGGGGACTCTCCTGTACTTTTAGATAGATATGGGTCCCTACTTTTTCCAAAGCCTCTGGAAGTCGATCACCTCCTTCTTGCTAATTTGTGACTGCCTCCTACAAAAAATCTAATTATCACGGTGTTGAAGAGGAGAACGACATCCCAGATCAGCTCAGAGGTCAAGAGACCTCATCCGGAGATTTAAATCATCTACACTGCTGTGCAAAAGTCAAAGAATGGCCTACATTTATTTACTCTCCAGTCAAAATGTCCATTATGCACAAATTGTTAATTATTCAAGAGATATTTCTGAGTAGATTGGTTCCCAAAACTGGAATTCAAGAGAAAATAGGGCTGCTGACAGCCACCTGGAAAAGCTGGTAGACCCCAAAGCTGCCCCCCATCAGATAAACAGCACTTAAAGCTTTGATCTCTGAGAGAGAGGAGAAGATCAAGCTGCTTCAGATCTGAAAACATCCACAGGTGTTTCTGTCCATCCTTCCACTGTGAGAAGACCACTCAGCGCTGTGGGTCTGAAAGGACGTGTAGCTGATCAAGAAGAAGCTCACTGAGAAAAGGAGACGGACACATCAAACAAAGAAGCTGGATGATGGACTGACCGCCCCAGAGTCCAGACCTCAGCACCACTGAATGGGTTTGATCACTTCAGAAATCAACCAGCTTCTCAGACTGAGCTTTGGAGGCGTGTCTGCAGGTTCTCTGAGGAGCTGAAAGTGAGTCTCCTGAGAAGAACGGAAGCTGCTTAATGGCCATTTGGGATGAAAATACAGTATATCATTGCTGATATCATTGGAACAAAACCTCGTATCTCCAAAATGGTAACTTTACAGGAGAAGGAAAAAAACCTACTTTCATTTAACGTAAGTCAGTGGACCCAGAGTTTTTTTCCCAAGTCATTTTGGGCCGTTTCTTTTGATCCATTCATAATTAAATTTACACACAATACAAAGGGCGACAGGCACAAAACAGCAGAAATCGAGATACAAGGCTTTGTCCCGACAGCAGCGATATGAAGGGTGGTCTCTGACTTCCGCGCAGTACTGTATCTGTTTCAAATAGACCCCTGGCCCACATCTGGAAACACTGCTCATATTGTGCACATGGCTAACCCTGAAACTCGTCTTCGAGCTGCTGGCCGTCCACGTTAGTAGCCCAGAAAGAAATTCCCAAAAAAAAGAGAAATATTTGCATGTTTTCCCAAAATACCTCACTGAGCCAAAATCTACTTTAGCACACTCAGCGGACGCAGAGTATGTGTTCATAGCGATGAGACGGTGATGATAAGGCCTCTGGACCTCCAAATGGGACGTGCACCGAGGTTGGACACTAATAAGGAACAGCCCACAGCCTGGGCAACAGGACACGCAGCAGCTTGTATTTAGCTTGATTACTAGCCATGGCAACATACGACCGAAAATATTTAATAGCAAAGTCGGGGCCAGACAGCGCTGTAATTAATTGCTTATGAAAACATTCACCTGCCAAGGAGCGTAGAACAGGAACATTTGGTATATTAGGCATCATAACACAAGAATGTAACATAAAATATATGGAAGGAAGCTACTTCCTTCAGGTCGGGCTCCGCAGCGAGTCAAGCAGTGGACAAATTCGCTTTGGATTGGATTAGCGTGTTGGCCTCCGTGACTGCTTAACTCCCTGCATTCAGTTAATCAAGGACTTAAGAGCGTACACGGAGCTAATGGACGGCTAGATAAGTGAAAATATTCAACACAGAGGGACTAAACCGCTGTTATTCGGCTGCACTAGTGTGACGGACGCTTTTAACCTTTGATATTAGTGTCCTAAACAAAACAGCAGCACCTCAGAATGCAAAACGTGTGACTTGAGTGAAAGTGTAAACTTTCTTTTCCGAGTTGTATTACGACGATGTGAAAAACGAGACCCTTTTCTTGGGAAATCTGCAAGGCGTGATGCCACAGCACACCTGCTACGCTGCACAGCGCCCAAAAATTCAACCTCATTGGGCCTCGTTCCCCAATATCTCAAAGTTTGTTCTTGTGAAAGGTCCTAAGAAAAAGTCTACATGAGATTCATGACGGGTTCTTAAAGCGCAGAACCGTTCTCGCCTTTGTTTCTCTTGAGTGTGTGTAGATTCTGTTCTTACTTAAGAACAAACCCCAGATAAGAAACCAGAGGTGAGTGTCAGAATGTTTGTAAAACCTGCGTTTTAAGAAGAAACGTTTTCCTTGAGAACATTTGGTGAATGAGATCCATTGTTTTTACTGCAGGTGGAAATTGAATAAAACGCCATTCCTGTATGTTTGGAGCTCCTTCGGTTTTTCCTTCTTCAGGTTGATGGAGAATTTACAGCACTGAAACTGAAACTGAACTAGATTTGAAACATTTGAAGTTTATTTTCAAAATGGATGAAAAAGTCAACATTGAATATAATGAGGTTTTCCAAAGAATAACGTCTGATGTGAACCGGAAAACCCATTTTTATGTCTCTGATTAAGGCGCTATCAATGATAATATGGCACTGATATTTGTTGTAGGTGTAAAGCCAGAGACATTGGTGGCTGAGAAGACCCAACAATATTTTTTTTTTTTAAAAGCTGCGAAAGGAAAGACGTCTTATTAAAACGATCACCTCAGAAATGCTGATGAGCCAGTCACGACAGAACCGAGACGTTTCCAGAGGATAGAGGAGGGAGCCAATTAGATGTGTTTGTTACTCAGTGGTCTGCTGGACCCACCACATTAACGTTTTTTAAATCAATACAGACGTAACAATTTAGGTAAAAATACCAGATGTTTAAAACATCACAAGTGGCCAGTGTAGTATT
>NC_051215.1:2419378-2471878 GCF_015220715.1 Pygocentrus nattereri
AGTCTAAAATAATCCACATGAAATAACAGCAGGAGCTCGTCATCATCAGCAATAACTGCGGCCTCTAAGTGTTAATAAAGTCCAATCATACCACACAAACACTGCATGCCAGTCAGTTACGGCTCTTGCTATATTTAATGCTCTGGGACAATGGAGGCCTTGACTGTTTTCTGATCGTCAGACAGGAAGGTCATGTGGAGTATCTCAGCGCACTTCCCCGTTCTTTTAGTGCCTTCAGTCAAACCACAGCGAACGCGATGCTGCTAATATACAGTTACGTGACAGTCTGGCTCAATCCTGATTCAGACCAGTCATCATACCTGCAGTAGCTCTGCTTGTGGTACGTGTTTCTGGGCGTGTCGGTATGATCGGACCGCTCTGAGACAACAAATGCCTAATGAAGTTAAGCAGTTCAGTAATGTGACCAAGCGGAAGAGATTCCTTACTTCTCATCTGCTGCATTTATCATAACTGAGTTTGAATGCAATTAACAGTCTGATAACTGCAGAAAATCAGATTGGGTCAGTAACTGGTTCAGTGTGTTTACACTTAATAATCTGATAACTGCAGTAAATCAGACTGTGTCAGTAACTGGATCAGTGTGTTTACACTTAATAATCTGATAACTGCAGAAAATCAGACTGTGTCAGTAACTGGATCAGTGTGTTTACACTTAATAATCTGATAACTGCAGAAAATCAGACTGTGTCAGTAACTGGATCAGTGTGTTTACACTTAATAATCTGATAACTGCAGTAAATCAGATTGTGTCAGTAACTGGATCAGTGTGTTTACACTTAATAATCTGATAACTACAGAAAATTAGATTGTGTCAGTAACTGGTTCAGTGTGTTTACACTTAATAATCTGATAACTGCAGAAAATAAGACTGTGTCAGTAACTGGATCAGTGTGTTTACACTTAATAATCTGATAACTGCAGAAAATCAGACTGTGTCAGTAACTGGATCAGTGTGTTTACACTTAATAATCTGATAACTACAGAAAATCAGATTGTGTCAGTAACTGGTTCAGTGTGTTTACACTTAATAATCTGATAACTGCAGAAAATCAGACTGGGTCAGTAACTGGTTCAGTGTGTTTACACTTAATAATCTGATAACTGCAGTAAATCAGACTGTGTCAGTAACTGGTTCAGTGTGTTTACACTTAATAATCTGATAACTGCAGTAAATCAGACTGTGTCAGTAACTGGTTCAGTGTGTTTACACTTAATAATCTGATAACTGCAGAAAATCAGATTGTGTCAGTAACTGGTTCAGTGTGTTTACACTTAATAATCTGATAACTGCAGTAAATCAGATTGTGTCAGTAACTGGTTCAGTGTGTTTACACTTAATAATCTGATAACTGCAGTAAATCAGACTGTGTCAGTAACTGGTTCAGTGTGTTTACACTTAATAATCTGATAACTGCAGAAAATCAGATTGTGTCAGTAACTGGTTCAGTGTGTTTACACTTAATAATCTGATAACTGCAGTAAATCAGACTGTGTCAGTAACTGGATCAGTGTGTTTACACTTAATAATCTGATAACTGCAGAAAATCAGACTGTGTCAGTAACTGGATCAGTGTGTTTACACTTAATAATCTGATAACTGCAGAAAATCAGACTGTGTCAGTAACTGGATCAGTGTGTTTACACTTAATAATCTGATAACTACAGAAAATTAGATTGTGTCAGTAACTGGTTCAGTGTGTTTACACTTAATAATCTGATAACTGCAGAAAATCAGACTGTGTCAGTAACTGGTTCAGTGTGTTTACACTTAATAATCTGATAACTGCAGTAAATCAGATTGGGTCAGTAACTGGTTCAGTGTGTTTACACTTAATAATCTGATAACTGCAGAAAATCAGACTGGGTCAGTAACTGGTTCAGTGTGTTTACACTTAATAATCTGATAACTGCAGAAAATCAGACTGTGTCAGTAACTGGTTCAGTGTGTTTACACTTAATAATCTGATAACTGCAGAAAATCAGATTGTGTCAGTAACTGGTTCAGTGTGTTTACAATTAATAATCTGATAACTGCAGAAAATCAGATTGTGTCAGTAACTGGTTCAGTGTGTTTACAATTAATAATCTGATAACTGCAGAAAATCAGACTGTGCCAGTTATTCATTCAGTGTGTTTAGAGGCACCTGGGTAATCAAATATTGGGTAATCAGATATTGGGGAACATCCAGGTTTATAATCTGATTTCTGCTTTGCCAATGGCTAATAAACTCACAAAAGAAGACGTGACGTAAACGTTTTTCACACATGCTCAGACTGAGAGAAGCAAAAGAAATCAGAGTGAGACTTTACACGACTGAGCTCAAACCCAGCTGTCTTAACGGCCTTAATCCAATCATGCAGTTTACACGACTACTTCAATAATCCAATGACTGTACATTGGTGTGCATGTAAGCAGAGTCACTGGTCAGGCAGGACCAACTCATTTGAAGACCAGACTGGTTAAGAAGACCAGATGAATCTCAGCTGGTTGAGAAGGAGTCGATTACTATTTCCAAATAGCCACTTTATTAGAAACACCTGTCTTGTCACTCCACTGTGGTGGTGTTTAAATGAAGAGTTTGTATTAGCCATCCTCTAAGATGAATAGTTATTATTTTATTATAGTTATAATACCATAAGATATTATATATATATATATATACTACAAAATCAATTTACATACTATATCCAACTCTTATAAAAAAGTGATGTAAATGTAGGTTTCCATGCTATGGACCCTTTAAAGCTGAAGTAACAGAGGTCTGAGCTACAGACGGTCATTGTTTCTGTGCTAATTTAATATTTCCCTCTAGAACATCGGTCTTCATTCCAGACAGACACTTTCACGTGTTACCATAAGACACCAAACTTGTTCAGTCGTGCATGTCTGCTTCCAGGACAGCACAAAAGACGGGCGGTTTAAAATCACACACAGACTCTCAGGTGCTGAAAGAGGGAGTTTGTCAGCTTAAAAACTAACCACTGGCTTCTTAAGCTTCGCAGAGAATACGGCCACACATACAGCGAGCTAAAGAACCAAGAGCCAGGCAGAGGAGAAGAGCGGGATACGAACTAGCACAGGGGGAACCGTAACATTCAGTCCTATATTGTTTTAATGATACAGCCGTGTTTAGAAGCAGCTCACAGTGAGAGCTAGACAGGCTAAAGTACAGCCTCCACATGGGAGGTTAGTTCACCACACTGTTATAATTAAGACCACCAAAGAAAACAAGTCTAGCTCCATATCCCCCCGTACACATTCCAAACAGTGCTTAAGATGTCATGTAAATAAATACATCTCAATTTTATCAGGCTGATATTTGCTGTTCCACTTTGTAGTCTAACATATCGCTGTTGTCAGAAACCCCGTATCTCTATTTTTGACCTTTTCCAGTTTTTGACATAATTTGAAAATGCTTGTTACCCTTTACAATGTATATACATTTAATGCTGAATGGACCAAAAGAAATGACCCAAAACGACTTGCAAATAAATCCGGTTCCATTGACTCACATTAAAAGCAAAGTAGTTTTCCTTTTTCCTGCAAAATGCCCATTTTGGAGATATGAGGCTTTCTTCCGACAGCAGCGATATGTTTGTCATGCTGGCCTCTTTTCACTAATGATATGAATTTTGATGCTTGAATATTAATATATTAAGGTTGTAAATCTTGTTGGGTTCAAACAACACAGAATTGGATTGAATTAAAAAGCGCATATTCTACATTTTTTGCATTTTACAAACCATAACATGTGACACCTTTACAAAAATGAAGATGATCTAATTAAAACCGGACAGCTCAAATGTACAAACTTGAAAACGCAAACTGTCAAGCATCCACGCTAAAGCGTCCCGCCGCAGCAGACTTGGAAACATTCATGTTTTCATTTATATCTTACCTTTGATGACAATTCGCAGATGCCTGCCAACGAGGACAATGCAACTTATTTCTTTAATGCAGGCTGGCGTTTAATATTTGGATATCTAAAAATTCAAAGTACACTCAAATGAAATCTACCTCACTGCTGAAAACCTACAGTAATGGCCATAGATAGCAAAACGGTTGCTAAGCAGCGATTGGAAGATAAAATGAAGCAGAAAGTTAGAAAATCAGAATCATAATCATCTGTAACACAATGCCAATTTGTTATTTTTCAGCTGTGCTGCCAGTAAAGTTCCCACCACTGCTGGCACAGCGAGTCAAAATACCTGTTTAAACTTTCTCATAGTTGCTCATGGACGCCCCCTAGTGGCTCAGGCCCTGGAGGACGCACCCATAAAATCCTTCGGATGATCCTGGCCTGATATTTAGAATAAAAAATGATGAAGCTGATAAAATCAAACATTTTAAATCTTGTTTTTGTACTGTATTTTGCTTGTGTCTGCTTTTGTATAATCGTTTAGATTAGATTAGATTCAGTTGTGGTATAAAACGTAAAGTTTCCCTGAAACATAACAGAAGAACAGCAACAGCAAAACAGCCCATATATGTCACTGAAGGTATTTTCCTCGAGGAGAATCTGCCTGAGGAGTGATCAACAGTAATTTGCTGTACTGAGCGTAAGTTGATTGACTCATCTAATAACAATCCAGAAGTTGCCCTGCGTTTTTTTTCCCCCTTCATTTCACACCGAAATTTTTGCATATGCTTACATAAACAACAGGCAGCTCTCTGACCGCATAAGTATTCGCCCCGAGGCGATCTCACCTCAACCGACAGACAGATAACACAGCACCTTATTGTTGTGAGCTGAACAGAAGTTGTACTGTGGTTAGGCTGTTTCAGTTCAAAGGAATTCACTGTCGTAAGACCTCGATTCCAATTAAGAAATGCCTCGGCCCTCCAGCACGTCCTTCTCGCAGAGCGCGGTGATGTTGCTGTTGGCCGGCTCGCGGAAAAAATATTCTCGCTGCGACCGAAACATATTCCAGCTAACATGTGCATGCAGGTTGGCTCAGCCGACAGGGGAGAAATCCATGAGAACAAAAACATGACAGATCCGGAGATGAGCTCCTCCACCGCCCGTCCAAACTTTTCTAAACGTTTTTAATGCAAATGAGCATGCGTGCTCTGTCAGTTTACATTTTTAAGTGATGGTTAGGTTAAAGAAACAAACTGAAGCTTACATTTTGGCCGTGTTTACAGAAAACAGTGAGTCATAAAGTTTCAGAAACCGCATAATCAAGACTATTAGAGACGCTGAACACCTCCACATGCTTTCAGGTGATGTATATGCAGCTAACACCAAGACACCTGGTGCACGTAAGCTTCCATTTCTTGTTAGACGCATTGGCCTTGTAGCTCCAGATAGGTGGGGTGGTGAGGGAAGGGAAAGGTTTGCAACAGACATAATCCAGTGGGTTTGGTGTGAAATGGTTCGGATGCCTTTACAGTGGTGGTGATGGGAACCAGGCGTCGCCATGACAACAACACAGATATAGACACTTTATTTACCATCCAGAACCACCAGAGAACCTACACGAGTCTCCTGAGCTTATATGGAACGTTGATGATAATATAATATGAAATAATTGTTTTTCTTTGATGACTATTTATGCATCCTTCTACTTTTTAAAAATAAATACAGTCACCACTTCATGGAGGAACTTTCTGTGAGGAGCTTTTAGAGGTGGACATCTGGTTCCTATCACCACCACTGTGAGCAGCTCTGACTCTGTAAGTTTCTCTAGAACAACAAACCGCTCCAAATGACTCTGTTTACATCTCAACCACTTTTGGGTGGAATTTCACAAGGACGTTTAATTAGGCAACCTGATGAAAATGTACTAGTGATTTAGGCCACGCACATTCTGATCCCCGTGTTGTGATGGCAGCACTCATCAGCACGCAAATCTCTCAGGTGTTCAGACCAGCTTTCAATATGAGCCTTTAATAATAGTTTGGAAAGGAAAACCATCAAATCATCATTTAGGCAAAATTTGTCCTTCATATCAAGGAAGAACTGATAACACTTGAGCTTGAACTTGAACTTGAGCTACACAACACTGCAAAAAAATGGCATACAGTCATAAATCTAATATTTCTCCTGTTGAGGTTGTTGTGAGCCTAATTTGAACTTAATTTACCTGATTGCATTTTTACAGTTTACTTATCTCGTTATACTGGCAGGTAATTTAGCTTGTTTTAGGAATGAGCTTGAAGCCAGCAAAATTATCTGCCAGTATATTGAAATATTTAATAAAAAATAAAGAGCTAAAACAATAAGCTAGATATATAATAAGTTATAAGTGCTCAACCATCTCAAAATGAGAAATATTCGATATCGCTCTTGTCAGAACAAAACCGTTTTTTTTTGCCATTTTTCAGTTTTTGACATAATTTGAAAATACCTGTAGACCTTCACATTGTGTGTGAATTTCATGATGAATGGACCAAAAGAAATGACCAAAAAATGACTTGGAACGACGTCTGGTTCCATTGACTTACATTAAAAGTACAGGATGTTTTTTCCTTCTCCTGTAAAGTGACCATTTTGGAGATACGAGGTTTTGCTCCAACAGCAGATCGATTCTCTTGACAAGAAGTCATTTAACACTCATTCGACATCGTTTAATCATGTCACACTGACATAGCCATGCCATAAACATGCCATAGCAGATGTCATGTACTTTGAGAATTTGTCACGGTTTTAACATTAATTATCACGATGGATTTTTACTACACACAACTCTAATGTGTGGATAGCTCAGCCAGCTTGCACTGTAGCCCATGTACTGGATAATAAGCCTTAGTATGAAATAAGCCTGGGAATTTAAGGGGTTAACGTCAGGATGGTGAACTATGACAGCATAAGCTGTCATGACATCAAAAGCTATGGCATCTGTTATGACAATTACCAGTCATCCTGCCATGACGTGTTTATGGCATAGCTATGTCGATGTTAAGCTGCAGGTTAAAACAAAGTGTTACCACAGACACCTTGGTGAACATAATGCTGAGATATATAACCCAAAAGTGTTTCAAGTTTTTGGAGCTCTTTGGAGGAAATTCAGACAGGAATTTTTTTTCCCCCCACCGGGGTCCGAATGGGTTTTTTTTTTCCAGCAACTGCTAAACATCTTGCTCCTATTTGTAGGCCTTGAAGAAAGCCTAGCTTCATGCTCATGGCTCAAGCAGCTGCCCCAACGTGATTATTTTTAGGCCTCGCAAAATGAGTCCATCTGCTCTGGAGACACTTCTGCCACGGTCACATACGCACACGGAGAGAAGACATCAGGAGGTTGGAGATGAACTCATCCTTAGCACACTGTGAAGGACTTTATTGTTCTGGATAATATTGACTCAACTTTGAGCTCCCTCGCATCACCCTTTAATGGTGTTTACCCAGGACGGTGCGGGCGGAGGGGTGGAGGGGGGGCATCCACAGTCTGTGAAACGCAGATTAAAGAGCATCCCCCGGCTCCGGTGTCTTGTGGAAACACCGAGCGCGTTCGAACACAAGCAAGCGCTTCCCAAGATCAACCCCGGAGCAGCAGGCCCGACCTGCCATTATCATTCTGCTCGTGCCATTCATTCCAAATGCAACTCGTGAAGTCATCTTTCTGTTTGTCTGGACCGGCATGAAAAGGAGGGCGCGTTTAGTTATGCACGACACCCCTGGCAGGTAACGGCTGGACAGCGCCGCCGTTACCAAACACAGCAGAGCACCAAGATTAGTCATTTACCGCCCCGGCTGCGGGTTTTCTTCTGAAATAACAAACGATTCATGAGCATTTTTCACAGAGAACCAGTCAAAAGTTTGGACACTGTGGACCGAATGCATGTTTTCCTCGCTTTGATCTAAAGGCTTGTCTTTACAGGCCTAAAAGTAGAGGTCTATAGGTTGTGTTGTTGTGTTGCGCAGTTCTCTGTAGCACAGCCCTTTATCCCCATGGCCCTCAGCCTCGTCAGTCTGACAGAATTCGTCATTTCGATTTGCTGTATTTTCATTCATCAAGGTCCTCTCACTACAATACCCAGCATGCATGACGACATAAAGTGTTTGAAAACTACAACTTACACAACGATCACCAAACCGCTCAGCAACACCAAAGACATAAATATCAGAAGTCAACAGAGCATTAAAGTTACGCCTTACTGTCAACATTTCTCACGTGTGCAAAAGAAGAAAAGAAGAATAAGATTTTAATATAAGAATGCACTGTTTGAATGACACTCGGCACCTCACAGCTGTGTTTATATTGTTTTATTGTAGTGAGTATAATATTTATTGATTTTGTAGTTGGGTATTTCACTCTTGTTCTGAAAAAAAGAAAACCAAGTATAACTAGTGGTCAAATTGTGGTCAATCGCTGGTCCAATTGGAAATGCACAGCAGACGAGTGACATTCTTTACTTTTTACATATTTATTTTGACCCCCACATATGATATGAATAAATAACATATTGCATACCAAAAATGAAATGGTGATTACCTTCAGCTCGCCTACTGTGTGTTTTATTTATTTATTTATTTATTTATTTATTTATTTTGCAAGCTAACAAAAATATGACGCTTGAGATTGGAGAGCAAGAAATCATTCCTCAATTAATTCCTCAATTCCAACCATTCCTCCAGATCCTCCAGATCCTGCAGGATCAGCTCTTCTCTGTTCGCCTCTCTGTTTCAGGCTTTGTGTGGGGTTGATGTCCGGGAGCTGGGGTGGACGTGTCAAAACCACAGAACCACGTCTCTGAGGATTTGGAAGCATGTTTTGGATCAAGTTCACCAAGGGTGCCAATAAATGTGGAGCAGGCTGTATTGTTCCACCCGAGGGGCTGTTTTACTGTAAGCTACTGGAACTACTTTTTTTTGAGCGGGAGGAATCGCAAATATTAAAAAGAGATATTTGAATGAAGCATCTTTTACTTTACTCTGTAAAAATGCTGTACAAAAGCAGCAGAACTCTGGAAGTGGCTCGTTATGGTCAATAACGTCATGGACAGGATGATCTACTGCAGTGCGGAGCCCTCAGAAGAGGCCGAACCGAACGGCTCCTGTGAAATAAAAATAAAAAAGTATATATTTTTAAGAGAATTATGCTTCGTGCAATTAAACTCTGCAGGTAGCGAAGTGTAACTCTTAGTTCTCTCTTAAGGTTTAAAAACAAAAGGACTAAAATCTTGCAAAGCCTATTGAAAAATAATCCAATCAGATTTCGGATCTGTGGTGTCCAGGTAGATACGGCCAAGCTGCTTTCCCATTGGTTAGGACTTCAGGAGCCGAACAGAAGGCCCTACACATCAGATTAACTGCTAACGCAATTAGGAAGTGACGGAGGAATCAGCCGATCATGTTTTGGTTTCCAGTGAGTGGGACCGAGCTTGCAAGAAAAAGTACAGTCACTCTAGTCCTTGTAGACGTTCTAGATACACACAAGATCACATACATGTTAATGTGTTTTATTCCGTGAATAAAACATGGAAAGTTTTTTTTAACAAACTTCAAACGTTCATGTTTAATCAAGAACAGCCAAAAAAAAGTCAATGCCGAATGGCATTAGCTTCTCGCTAACATACTAGTAGAATCCCATAGGGGTGCTAACAGAAATTAGCATTACTGTAGAGCTGTGGTTTTTACTGCTGATCTACCGAGACCACATCACAACCGCAATGTTATTCTACATAACACACTTCCCTCCGGTTCTATTGCTTAATTATACAGCAGTAATAGATAAGCGGTCACTGTCCGACTCCCAGCTGCTGCAGATCTGCGATGCCTGCATGTTTCTGCCCCCCGCCCTCTAACCCCCCCCGTGCTGGCCAGCCTGGCTGGATGTGGCTGCATTTCTGACCCCCCCTCGCGCTTGGCCAGAGCTAAACTCTCCTGAGCTGCTGCATTCCTCGGGCCTCTGTCTAAACAGGAAAGAGAAAGAGAATCAGTAGGTCTTTGTAATAGAGCGATAGAGCAGGCATGGAGCCAGAGAGAGAGGGAGGGAGAAGATGGAGAGGGTGGTAAAGAAAGAAGATACACAAGCAAGAAGAATCGCGCAGAATTAAAGAAATAAACGAGGAAATGCAGCAGAGGAGCGTGAGGCGGTGGAGGTGAAAGGGACAAGCAGAGTTAAATAAACTCCAGACTGGACCACTGTAGAGAGCGAGAGCACGTATAGGAGCTCTTATGGGAGGACAATTAAGGTGCGTCCGGCCGTTTAATGTCAGGAGGCCTGTTGTTATGACAGGATTCCTCCATACAGCCACTGTAGGCGAACACACCTAACACTTTGAGGTGTCCAGTATATCACCACTGTCAGAGCAAAACCTCGCATCTTCTCTTTTATCACTTTTCAGCTTTTGACGTCGTTTGAACATGCCTGATGCTTTTCAAATCATATGCGAATTTCACGATGAATGGCCCAAAACAAACAGCCCAAAATGACTGGGAAAGACGTCTGGTTCCATTGACTTACATTAAAAGTAAAGCAGGTTTTTTCCCTCTCCTGTAAAGTTACTGTTTTGGAGAAACAAGGTTCCGTGTCACTGTCCACTCAGTGTCATAACTACTGATGGCTTACACTTTAAGCCTTATGCTGTATTAATAAAATGATTTATATTCTGTATTGACAGATTCGGCTCACTGTCAAAAAAAAAGACAAAACACTGGAAAAAATGTGCAAATTAGAATAAAATATCCCCTCCTTTGTTAGCAGATGCTAATGTGGTCTGGACTGAAAGTCTACAATCTGCACTTTCCACACAATTTCATCACCTGTTTCAATGAACTGAGTCAGACATTATTCATAATTTTACAGCATGGCACATTTTAAGGATTAACGTTATGATGAAAACATGATATTTATAGAATTGTTTTACCTTTCTTTTTAACAATTGTAACAAATATATTTTATTTATAAGCGTTTACAGATATATTACACATAAAAACCAAACATATTAGGGTTACAATTTATTTATATTTTAAAATAAAACAATTTATTAATTAAGTTATTTTAACAATTTCACCTTTTTGAACATTAATTTAGCAATATTGTTTTTTAAATCAATCATATAGAACATCAAGCACTACAGAAGAGCTCATCAACACAGTGTGTGTGTGTGTGTGTGTGTGTGTGTGTGTGTGTGTGTGTGTGTGTGTGTGTGTGTGTGTGTGTGTGTGTGTATGTGTATTAATTGTGTGTGTGTAATTAAATGACAGAAAATACTGGCCAAATAAATTTAAAACATATAATGAAAGTTCCCCAGGAGTCGTTTCACTGGTGTTACCACTTTTAAAAATCTCTTATTGTCAAATAAAAGTCACGCCGATGACGTCACTCGACCTCCTTTGACCTGTTTTCTGAGGATCTATGGAGAAAAGCTCATGGTGAGTCCACTGTGTCTCTCAGTTCTCAGAGATCTTCTCATTCAGCTCATGATCTCATATGAAGCTTCTAGCTGACGTCACTGGTGTGACCGACTTTATTCTGAGGTCACTGTGAAAAAATAGAAACACAAATGGATTAAATTCCATATTTTAGTGGACGTTCCCTGATGGACAGTGTGTGGTTTGATGTTCTGTAAAATGCTTTGATCATTAAAAACGTCTCTGGTGTTTCCTTCATTATGTGGAACACCGATGACGACCGGTAACACCAGTGACTCCTATGGAGAGACAGGAAAGCGGACATTTCTGTAAAATGACCTGTTTATATGCTACCTGACAATTTACAAAGATTTTGGCCAAAAAATAATGCAGAGGCAAAGATACACATTTGTTCAGACTCATCTTGATTTTCCCATCATCAACATTCCATATAAGCTCAGAAGACTCGTGTAGGTTCTCTGGTGGTTCTGGATAGTAAATAAAGTGTCTATATCTGTGTTGTTGTTATGGCGACGCCTGGATCCCATCACCACCACTGTAAAGACGTCCGAACTATTAGACACCAAACCGCTCTGAATCTCTCTGTTTACACCTCACACACTGATATTATGCAAGCATTAACCTTTAAAGCGATAGTTCATGAACACCTGGATGGAGAAACGTTTTGGGGATATATTTACAGAAAAGATTTGGGTGACTATTGACTTCTATTGTTCTTAGCAACATTAGCCTTTAAGCTCCAGCACTAAACTAAAGAAGAAAAACTTGTAGAACTGATCGACGACCTCTAAGGTCAGTGTAAAAGGTGTAAATTAGATTTTTTTGTTGAACTACTCCAGTTTAAGCGAAGAGCTTCAGTTTAAAACAGCTCGTTTTTATCCGCTTCATAGCGATCACGTTGATTATAGATCAGAAATGATCATAAACCTTCTGGAACTGTGGGTTCTTGTTAGAGATGATAAGATTCATAACATTAGTAGGATAAGGGTCATTTGGAGTGGGAATTCAGGTGGATACATTTTTAGAAAATCAGTGTCTTTCATCACAAAACTTAGTGTGTCTGTTAACATCTCCAATTATCAAATATTCAAAAAGGAGAGTTTAATTCCAAACATGTTTTACAGTCACTGGTGTTGTATGAATATGGTGTAGCACCAGTGACGGTGACTCCAGTGACGGCGACTCCGGTGATAGTGACTCCAGTGACGGTGACACCAGTAATGGTGACTCCGGTGACGGTGACTTCAGTGATGGCGACTCCAGTGACGGTGACTTCAGTGATGGCGACTCCAGTGATGGTGACTCCAGTGACGGCGACTCGAGTGACGGTGACTCCAGTGACGGTGACTCCAGTGACGGTGACTTCAGTGACGGTGACTCCAGTGATGGCAACTCCAGGGACAGTGACTCCAGTGACGGTGACTCACGTGACGGTGACTCCAGTGACGGCGACTCCAGTGACGGTGACTCCAGTGACGGCGACTCCAGTGACAGTGACTCCAGTGACAGTGACTCCAGTGACGGCGACTCCGGTGATAGTGACTCCAGTGATGGCGACTCCAGTGACAGTGACTTCAGTGATGGCGACTCCAGTGATGGTGACTCCAGTGATGGTGACTCCAGTGACAGTGACTCCAGTGACGGTGACTCCGGTGACATTCAGATTAAAAATGAGGATTCTGTAGACTGGTTGACTCGTTGGCTGATCAAGCAAATAAAAATGATAAAAATCATATTTTGGCTTTAATTTGACAAAATCTTAATTACTCGGCTGTTAAAGCACAGAACACCGGTGACACATAGAAGTTCTGAACTACCTGCTAAACAGAATTATTAATAAATTAATGAGATGTGAGTGAGTGAGTGTGACTCGCCTTCATGTGCCTTGAGATGCTTCCTCTCTGATGGGCCTCGACCCAAAGAGGCAGTTTAATAGAGCTGAAATTACTGTGTTCAAATGTAGAATAAGAGTCCTGCTTTTTTAATGTAGCTTAACGTTAATGGTGTAAAAAGTAAACATGAATCTGTTTTATACAAATTCCAAAGTTAAACCTCTGGAAAATATTGTTTTAATTAAAAACGGTTTCTCAAACATTGGAAATGGCGACGATGAAACAGGATCAAGGGGGGAAAACCAGAGAATCAGAAGGTAAAGGTGTTAATTAAGTATGTGAGTGCACATTCCGGCTTTTTGTGTCTGATATTTGAAACATCTTTTTAAGCCCTGAAACCTTTATGACACGGTTTCCCGCTTCAAATGCAGAATGACTCGTGACTAGTCTGGTTCAGCTGAGCCCAGCTGGCGAATGCAGGAATCCAAAATAAAACGAAATGAAATAAAAATAATTAATAAACAAACGCCGTTTGGGTGGCTCTTCTCCGAAGCCAGCTGTGTTCGGGAACGCTCGCGCTCCTAATGAGAGAGCCGGATGTCTGCGTCTAATTATTTTCCTGTTTTAACATTCGATGAGTCACATCATTTTATTGATACAGAATACAGTTGACATTCGATCAGCTTATTAAAACCCGCTCTGTGTTGTTTGTCTGCCGCCTGCGAGGCATGCGAGAACCCCAGCGTCCAGAGATGTTGGGAAAGTTCTCCTGAGCTGTGTTTTAGCTGCGAGTGGAGTTTTCTGGGCTCCGGGTGAAGTGTGGGTGGACAGCATGTGTACAATATTTTTCTCATAGCGAGTTCCTTTCGCTCCGGCTGGCATTAACAAACAAACTGATTTCAAAGAGGTCCGGGGCGAAACTGCGATCTTCAACACGCTGTGAATAAACTCTGCTAATTGCGCTTTTGTGCCGTGTTTATACGCCAGCGTGCCGAGCTTTCCGCTGATTTTACCTGTTTTGTTGAAAGATCCGTCGAACCCTCACGTCTGTGTACTCTCCAGAGCGCAGGAGGAAATCAAGGACACGGAGACGTTGGCCCAAGTCCAGTCTCAGAAACTGTGAAGTGGCCAGATAGCGCAGAGAGGAAAACCAGACGCTGTCAGTCTCCGACAAGCGCACGACTTCTGGCAGGGGCCTGGGCCAGGCTAACCCAAGCCCGCTAGCCACGCAGGCCCCAAACATTCCCACCACTCAGGTCTTTGATCCCGTTTAACGGAGAGGGCATTGTCTCTTGTAGCTTTAGGATGTGACCGTCACTAAATCCTGTGCATTATCCTCATCCCAGCCCTGCAAGCGGAAGACAGCGCTTCAGCCAAGCTTTCCAGCGAGCAGAAGATGTAATGCCTGACTTCACCCGTCATTCATCTGACTCACTAGCCCTGCAACCTGCTCTGAGTCCTTGACGCTGATTAGAAGCCAGATCGTACATTTAATTAGATGTGCTTCCCCCATTGTTATTGTTTGTTTAATATGATGTCATCTGGGTGCTGGTGCAATGTGCTCTAATACAGCTGGTTTACAAGAAATGTGCTATTGACTTTCTTCACCGTCAAACGAAGAAAATCGCTTTTGACAACAACGACAGCAATTACAGCTTTCGCTCTCGCGTGTCAGCGGCCAGACACATTACACACATTCGAGCCCTTGGAAACGTATTTCAAAACTACCACTTTTTCTATTTTTCTATTAGCCAATTTTGGCTTACAGGGCAATTCCTCCAATTTTTCAAATTTTCCACATAATTCACTCTTTGAAGTAAACTCATTCAGAGCGGTTCGATGTGGAAGGGTTCAGACGTCTTTGCAGTGGGGGTGATAGGAACCAGGGGTCGCCATGACTACAACACAGACTTTTTATTCACCATCCAGAACCACCAGAGAACCCACACGAGTCTTCGGAGCCTTTATAAGGTATGTTTGGCGAGTGAAATCGTGTTAAATCTAAGATCTCATGTTGGGATTGTTGTGTGACTATTACAGTATTAATGAACTTATTTCCCAACTTTTTTCACTCATTTTTGAACAGTTTTGTCCAGTGAGGTCGTCCAATTCTATTAGCAGACAGAAGAATTTGCCGGTGTCACTTGACAAGTGTCTAAAAATATTCTTATGGCAATCTCAGAATGAGCACTCATAAAGTAAGGGTTCTTCTGAGAAGAACTTTCAAACGGTTCTTCGCACACATGCATCTCATTTACAACAATGGTTCCCTGATGAAAAGGGAATCTGGCATCTTGGTTAAGAATCTTTTCTCAAAACTCTCATAAAAAAGCGTCTCAGTCATCAGGCAGTGAATTCAGAACCAGTTCATGTAGGAACTTTCTGTGAGGAGCTTTTAGAGGGACGTCTGGTTCCCATCACCACCACTGTGAACCGTTCTGACTCTAGAACCGAGTGTTTCACACCAATCCGCTCTCTTTGGAGTTCTAACACACTGCATGTGTCCCTCCACCACGGATGAGTGCCACATGTTCTTAGGAGAACTACTTCTATTTCTTAAAATAAAACAACTGATAAGTGTGAAAAACATTGCATGCAAATTAAAGGTTCTATTTTCTAGAACTCTTTAAACTCTTTCTACTAAACTTTCTAAAACTCTTCACGCTCGCGCACCTCATTCACGAAAACCGATCTGTAAGGAACCACCTGTTAAAGTGTTTTTAGGGAATTAAAAGTGATTTTTAAAGGCATCGTGTCAAACACTTTTTGGCAACTTGATTTTTTTAAAAGAAATATCTTCTCAATACTTTGCTGTAAAACAATGTCTCAGACATCCGTTTATGCGTCTATGACAATTTTATCATGAATTTCTGGGATGGAGCTTTTAGAGGGGGACGTCTGGTTCCCATCACCACCACTGTGAGCAGTTCTGACTCAGTCGGTTTATCTAGAACGGAGCGTTTCACACCAAACCGCTCTGAACGGCTCTGTTTATGTTTTATCCATTTAATATATAATTAATAATAATAATTATGGAGACATTTTTAAAAAGTTGGTGGACTTTCACGTAACCTGAACTGCCCAAGGTTGAAGCACACCTTGTTATGTCTGAGCAAATGTCTAAATAATCAAAGCCGATGGAAATTTGGAGTCGAATCGAAGATTCTGTGGCACTTTCTAAATAATTGATTTAAAAGCCAGTATTGCTAAATCGGTGGTTCAAGAAGGTGTAATTGTTAAAATAACTTTGTGTTAATTTTTTAACTGTTTTATTTTAAAATATAAATCAATTGTAAGCCCGACATCTACAAACACTTAGGACACCAAAACAGATGTTTCTGTATAACGGCCCATGTATTTGAGTAACATCTGAGTTAAAATGCAAAAAGAAAAAAAAAAAAGAAAGAAAAAAAAGAGGTTTTACTGTAAAAAGTTAGTGTTTGGGCTGCCTCAAAATTTTGAGTCATTTGAACTTTAAATGAATTGACACGGCATAAATCCCAGATCTGTTCACAATTCAAGTAACTCAAAATTTTAAGGCAGTCCCATCACTAAAATTTAATTTTTTAAACTTTCAACAATATTTTTTGATGATTTAAAAACCAATATTGCTAAATTGAGGCCTCAAGAAGGTGAAATTATTAAAATAACATTATACACAGTAAAAACAAATAAAAGACTAGGGTCAGTCCACTGCAGGTGAAACATTAGATGAGCGAATAGCCCTTATATATAATAACTAACCTAATTTTCCATACATTACCACTATATTTAGTAATTAAAAGACCCCATACTACATAACAAACTATCGCCCATTATTTGATCCTCATCATTGAACGTCCTCAAAACCTCCATCAGCCAAAGCTTTTTGTACCCGTTGACTGCTGCTGCCTCACATTCACTACAAACTGCCTCGATTCTACCTCATAACTCCTGCCTGAGTCCTGCGAGCCAGAGACTTCTGCACATCCACCATGTGAATGAATGTTGCTTCCTCCCCGGGTTGAGTAATAAATGGATTTTATCGGATATTTCGCGCAGATGATCAGCAGAGATGAATTTTCTCACTAATCACTTTGTAATGCATCAACAGGGAGGGACGAATGCTGGAGCTCGTCCTAATTACCCATGCATCATTTCCCAAAACCTGCAAAGCTCGTCGTTTCGTGTGGACCCTTTGCACACAAGCTAGTCATCAAAGCAGCAAAACAGGGACACGAGACGGCCAAGAAAAACTCAGAAACACCCAAATCATCCTCTAGAATCCTCCCCGAAGCCTCTCGGTGCTCAGGCAGAGAAATGCACTCAGCTGGATACAGCAGGGACGTATGGCTCATGAGCTACTTTCAGGTTTATGTGCGAGCGTTTAAAAGAGTGGTCTCGGGGGAGACATTATAGGTGGTTACTCTTCGAGCGGTACACCTCATCTATATAACCACGCAGTGGAGGAGTCAATAAAAGGAAATGTGCAGCCAGAACGCAGCCGTAGACGGGGTCTGCGAGTCATTTCAGAAAGCCAGAAAAATCCAAGCAATTTAAGGTCATGACGAACACGATGAGAGACAATTATTTCCCACAGAAACACAGATTGCAGCTTTCGATGCTGAGTTATGGCCCTTTTTACAATTTAAGACAACTAGTGCTGTGCGAAGGACACTGGGGGTCTTTTATCGTGTACCTAAAGTTAGACCATCTGAGTGAGAAGGTGCTCTACAATATAATGCCTTTAAAAATATCATGCTACATATGATTCAACAGACAGTTCAGCATATAAAAATAACATAATTGACGCTTTGGTAACACAGTTTCCCTGGATGCTTGCGTACGTGCATAATGTATTAAGAAGCATAGTGTTCATGAATGTCTTATGTCAGTATTCACAATGTCGTTGACATTGCACTGACATAAGGAGCCTTAAACTAAAGCAGCAGACATTTGTTCCATTTATAACACTGCTATGAAGCATCATTTCCAAGTAGTGGCACTTATAAAGAAGAGGCCTGGTTAAGAACCACATGTACCAGTTCTATATGGGTCATTCTACAGAAACGTCCACTTTCCTGCCTCTCCATAGGAGTCACTGGTGTTTAGTTAAGTGATACCTAGAAATTCCACCTCCTCATTTAACCCGTCCATGGAGTGAAACACCACATACACACTAGTGAACACACACACTAGGGGGCAGTGAGCACACTTGCCCGGAGCGGTGGGCAGCCCTATCCACGGCGCCCGGGGAGCAGTTGGGGGTTAGGTGTCTTGCTCAAGGACACCTCAGTCATGGACCGTCGGTGCTGGGGATCGAACCAGCAACCTTCCGGTCACAGGGGCAGATCCCTAAGCTCCAGCCCACGACTGCCCCCCTGACCGTCATCGGTGTTCCACATAATGAAGGAAACACCAGAGACGTTTTTAATGATCAATGCATGATTTTCTATTTTTTCACAGTGGCCTCAGAATAAAATCGGTAACATCAGTGACGTCAGCTAGAAGCTTCATATGAGATCATGAGCTGAATGAGAAGATCTCTGAGAACTGAGAGACGCAGTGGACCATGAGCTTTTCTCCATAGATCCTCAGAAAACAGGTCAAAGGAGGTCGAGTGACGTCATCAGCGTGACTTTTATTTCAAAATAAGAGTTTTTGTTATGCAGTAACACCGGTGACGCGACTCCAGGGGAACTTTCATTATATATTTTATATTTATTTGACGTGTTTTCTTTGTGTCAGTTAATTGATATATACCATAGTCATGTGTAGATTATTGTAGTTAAAATAGCAGAAAACCATGTTTTTACCTCAAAATGTGGCCTCAGCCTTTACATACGACTGGGGGGACGAGCTCTTCTGTGGTGCTTGGAGTTCTATATGATTGATTTAAAAACCAATATTGCTAAATTGAGGCCTCAAGAAGGTGTAATTATTAAAATAACATTATACACAGTAAAAACAAATAAAAGACTAGGGTCAGTCCACTGCAGGTGAAATATTAGATGAGCGAATAGCCATTATATGTAATAACTAAGCTAATTTTCCATACATTACCACTATATTTAGTAATTAAAAGACCCATAACGGCAAAAAAGCGCAGGGAATTACAGGCAATTGCACGTTATTAGAGAATGAATCATTCCGATTCCAACGCATTTGTTTTCATTACTGTTCAAAGTGCACATAAACAAACATGAGCAGTTTATTAAAGGGCAGATATCCAACATTTTTCTTGCAGTTAATTATTTTCCCTGACATTTGTGAACAGTATGTTTTGAAGTTTTAAGTGTTTACATGCTGCATCGCACTCTGTTGTTTATTAGAAAAGTGTGAGGAAATCCACTTTTTCATGACACGGTAATTTTACAGGTCTGTTTTTGTGTGTGTGTGTGTGTGTGTGTGTGTGTGTGTGTGTGTGTGTGTTTTATGGTCAGAGTGTGGGCACAGCGGGGGGGCTTCAAATGACACTTGTGCCCAAGTCCCTATTTAGGCACTCAGTCATTAATCCAATCAGAATTCGTGTGGTAGACATCGAATGTATTCAGCCTCGGGAAATGTTGCCTCTCCTACCGCTGGACGTGTAAAGTGACCTCATGTAGGGTCGTGGTATACACCAGTGTCTATTTCTGTTAGCACAAACCCCTGTGGCTTGAGTGACCTCATGCCGCACACAATCCACTACACATGTGATGTAATAACATGGAAACAAATCATTCTTGCAAATGAATCTTTTCTTTCACGAGTGGAAAAATACACCCCAGTGAAATCCTGACGCAGGTGCACCAGTGATTTTACATGTTATGATGTTTGTTTTCTCCTGCCTGGGGTCGCCAAGCACTCGAGTCATTTCTGTAATAAGGGAAACGTCTTTCGGAGTCTAGAACTTCTTGTTTTCTGAGCCGCTCTCATAAACCGGGGGCGCACATGGAAAATGACTTAACGGTCGGAGGTAGTGAATGATGATGAGCGAGGAGCGCGAGGTCAGAACGATAGTTTGCTAAGCAGTGTGGGAAACGAAGGCTCTGCTCGCTGATTTCATTAGCCTGTTTGCGAACTTCCACGCCAAAGCTTTTGCATAAAACCTGCGAGTTTTATCTCCAACCTTTCTCTGCTGCGTGTTTGTTTTAGTTGGTGCTGATCCGGTTCCCTCCTCTACTTGTCTATGGCTCCCCGGAGGGAAATTAGCAACTCTAAGTGAATGGAGATGGAGGAGAACATCTCCAGCAGAGATGCTGGATCAAATCCTGATGTTGTTCTCTGCCCTGAACTGAACTACGGACCAAGGGTTGGGTCGGGTTTGAACCTTTTTGGCTGGATTCAATTCATGTGAAAACGTTTGGCTCTTTGGCCTCAGCACTATCTGTCTCAGTCTTCTCACCCGGACGTTCTTGGAGGCTCGCTGACCCCGAAGTTTCGAGGTACCACGCCAAGTCAACCACATCATTAGTGGTACCTGTGACGCCAACAGTGGTATGGTAGAGTCATTTCTGAATTGAAATGCCCTTTGTGGCGTTGTTAGCGACTCTCGACTGGGAGCTCCATGCCACTGGGCAAGCGTTCGGCATCCTGCCCGAGCCCCGTGGACCGCCGCAGTTTGACATGTCAAATTTCCTCCTCATGAAACATTAGAACATAAGTGTGCTCTTTCAGTGTACCACTGTTTCCGAGCCAGTCTCTCGTCGTCGCTGTTTTGGCAACATTGAACTTTCTATTTTTCAAAATCCGGGATTTCCATTATTCTGCGTCAACGTAATGCTCGTACCAGCTCTGCGCAATTATTAATGACATTATTAATAACATCAGCCACGAAGCTGATCGCTTCTCCAGCGGTGCAGAAGATCCCACGGGCCTCGCTGCGACCTCCGAGCACTCTGGGAAACATTGTTCTTTGGCGATGTTCGATTCATTGCCTGCGCTCATAAGTCTTTAAGCGGGTGAGGGTAAGGGCAGCACGCTGGAGCTTGAATAGCAACAATATGACCTCTGAAGAGCCAAAGAAAACCTGCCTCCAAAGAACCAAAGCTCCACCACATTTTAACAAGTTTTAGCGTATATTTTTGGAAATATGCCAAAGTATAAAATCGAGTGATTACTGTGAAGCAGTGATATTGAACTGCTGTGTGTCTGATGTGGAGCTGAGGAATGTAGAGATGCTTCTGATGCGGCGCTTGGAGGAAAAGTAGTTAAGAGTTGATAGATCAGGGGAATTCTTTAGAAAATTTTCCTATGTTTCATTTTTTGAAACCACAGATATTTTGCTGTTACACATTCTGTACAGCTCCCCTTCGCTTAGCCAGACAAGCATGGCCCTTACTGATAACTATCCCGGCATCATGTTTGTACTAGATAACAACACATATTTTATAGATTATAGGTTATTTTGGGGGGTTTTGAAGAAGTTTGGAAACACTTTATTTTAAGGAACGCACACTGGGGTTTATTACAGTGTAATTAAAGGTGTTTATGACAGTGTTATGGATGGACTTCCATGCAACGATTCAGTTTACTATTAAAAAGTTGTCCATTGCTGCATAAAACATTTATTTATTTATTTATTTATTTATTTATTTATTGCAAATACAGATTTAAGCTGTTCATAAATATTTAAGTGTTTTACGGTACATCCATTAATCATCTAAGCCACTTGCCCTTCTGGGTTGCGTTGGGGGGGGAGGGGTGCTGGAACACATTCACTCACATCTAGGGGCAATTTAGCACGTCCAGTTAGTGAGAATGTCTTTTGACTGTGGGAGGAAATGAGAGAACCCAGAAAAATCGGGTCACTGAATATATATATATATATATATAAATGAAAAAAGTCTGGTTCCATTGAAATTAAAGTTTTAAAATTAAGGTTTTTTCCTTCTCCTGTAAAGTTACTATTTTGGAGATACGAGATTTTGTTCCAACAACAGCGATATGACAATATGTTGCCAGTTATGCATTAATAAGATAAGATAAGACAATCCTTTATTAGTCCCACAGCAGGGAAATTCACAATAAGATGATCATTAATACTTGATGATTTAGAAGGTCTTTACCAAGTGCGTTATTTCGATTGGCAAGTGGCAAGCAGTGAATGAATTGTTCAGAAATGTCTAATCTGAGACCTCAACAAAGCCCCGACATGCATCCCTTGAAATCTAATAAGTGTGGTAAAATCATTTTGACGTGTATTTGTACTTTTTAAAACTCTCAGTACCGTTTATGCTTTAATACTTTAACACTACTGAAAAATTGTGATCATTTCAGCAAATTCTTTCATTCCTTTCTACCCACCCCGTCACTACCCTCTCTGCCTTTCACTGCTCGATGAGCGATGAGTGACACAGATGCTAACGGCCGCAGAAAGACGACGTCTCCCGCTCCGGCACTCGATGTCATCATTACTCTTCCTGGCAGTGCTTATTTAAAAGAAACCTCCACAAAAAAGAGCCCCGACTCCGACCTTAGCTGTGTCACCGACGACACGGGCGGCACGAGTCATGAGCACGTGGGTGGCCAGAGTGTTTAACACGTTCTGTTTGAATTTCAATGGCAGGGTAAACATCTTCAGGCCCTGATGTATGATCCCACCGACAAACAAAGCCGCCGTCGGCTTTGAAGCGCCCGCCTCGGTATTAAAGCAGGAGGGAATGCTATTCAGGGTTCAATAGCGAGTGAAGGAATTTATTACGCTGTTTAGAAATCATTTCTAGGGCGAGGAGAAGCTAATGGCTATAAAGTGCTTTCTCTACACGCCATTGAGCCACGATGTTTGGAGCATATCACTCTCCAATTAATTAATAATATATAAGGAAGGCGTGGAAACACATTCCATCCCATTAGCCTGAATTCCCTGATCTCAGCACATGCAATAAATTCTGTGACCTACATGAAAAACACAGAAGTGAAATGGCTGGAACAGATACGCGATCGTGAACAAGCAGAGCCAATAAAGTAGTCAACGGCCAGGTCTGGCGGTGTTTAGTGCTATTTACTGAAGAAAGCAGCAGTTAGAAAGTGCTTTGGCCCCTAGTTCACCTCTGCTCTCGAGCACACTTCTAAGTGGCGCTGTTGTTTAGGTTTGTTGTGGATAGATGGCCAGACTCTTAACCCTGTGACCTCAGCATACTTCACAGTGACCTCTGTGCTGTCCACAATGGTCTGATGGACAAGGCTGATGAGAAATATTAAGGTAGAATGTTAATATGTTAACAAGACAAACTGCCAATGTCACTGACTTTTAACACCTTAAAAAAACCTGGCTTATTAGATTCTAAGCCTTATTATTCAGTAACTACAGGGAATTCAGGGCAAACTGGCTGAGCTATTCTTAGTTTGTGGGGTCAATGGATTTTACCATTTTCCAAGAGTCACCTGTAATGGCATAGGCTGAAGCCCAGTTGCAGCACGTTGTATGTTGCTATGATTGAATCCACAATTGTTGTCCTCTCATTCAAATACATTTAAGCAGTAGAAGCCGAGAGGGGGGGCGTTATCGCGGAATAACATCCCGGCTGTGATCTGGTGTCCGTAGATCGTCTCAGCCGTGATGTTATTGGTGATAACTCCCTCCTCGAGTGCTCTACTGCTTTAATACAGCAGTTAAATAAATACAGTACCTGGGAGATACATGTCCAAAAGTCTAATTATAACAGCTTTTCTAATGAATAAATTCAGCGACGTTAAGGTCACACATTGTGAATACAATTGCACGACCGATAGAATAGGATGCTGTGGTGGAGCCACACATGAGACTACCCAGCTCAGCATTTCTCCTGTTGAAATTGTAAGCTTATTTTAAGCTTATTTAACTTATTTCCAAGCACGTTTTACTTGTGATCTAATTAAGTAGAATGATCTCATTACATTGGCTGATCACTTTCCTTGTTTTTAGAAATGTGTCTGAAACCAGCTAGATGTTCTGTCAGTACAGTGAGGTGATTTTACTTGATAAATTAAAAACAGGTGAAAAATGTTTAGAAAAAGGCCAAATAATCTTATATTAAGTGCACAACCATCTCAAAATGATTTATCAGATTTATTGACTAGGATTAAGGTCAGCATGCCTCATGGGTTAGAAGAGGGCACTGGGCTGTGGAGCAGTGGAACCATGTTCTCTGGAGTGATGGAGCTCCATCCAGTACCTTTGGGAGGAATTCCAGAACTGACCATCCAATATCAGTACCTGACCTCACTAATGCTCAACCAAATCCTCACAGCAGTGTTCCAACATCTAGAGCCTTCCCAGAAGAGCAGAGGCAGATAATGCAGCACAAACTCACTATTAACACCTTCATTTCAGAAGAAACGCCTTAGGAGGAGGTGTCTACAAACTTTTGGACAGATAGTTAATAAATTCTGCAAACTGACTGCCCATCAAAGCTGCAATACACCAGCATAAAAAGTTAAAAAGACCAAACTGTGGCCTCAGAATTTATCACACACTGCCAAAAACAGCATATGGTCAGGCTCAATCATCTTAATTCTAGTCAATATGTCTAGAATTAATTATTTTGAGATGGTTGTGCACTTATTATAAGATTATACAGCTTATTTCTAGATATTCTTTACCTGTTTTAAGCAATTTTACTTTAAATTAAAATGATCTCACTATAGTGGCAGATAGTTTTGCTGGTTTCTAGGACATTTTTTAAAACAAGCTAAATTATCTGCCAATAAAGTGAGATCATTTTACTCAATACAATTACTTAAAATGTTATTGGTGATAACTCCCCCCCCGAGTGCTCTACTGCTTTAATACAGCAGTTAAATAAATACAGTACCTGGGAGATACATGTCCAAAAGTCTAATTATAACAGCTTTTCTAATGAATAAATTCAGCGACGTTAAGGTCACACATTGTGAATACAATTGCACGACCGATAGAAGAGGATGCTGTGGTGGAATAGGATGCTTTTGGACAGATAGTTAATAAATTCTGCAAACTGACTGCCCATCAAAGCTGCAATACACCAGCATAAAAAGTTAAAAAGACCAAACTGTGGCCTCAGAATTTATCACACACTGCCAAAAACAGCATATGGTCAATACAATACAATACAATAAAATACAAAGCAATACAATTACTTAAAATTCTTGAAAAACGTGCTTGGAAATAAGTTAAAACATTTAAAATAAGCTTAAAAAATTAGCAGAAATATTGGATTTAATATTTTTGGGATTTAACAAAAAATTACAGAAAAATTGGATTTAAAATTTCTTGGATTGAAGATCATTTAAACCCAATTATCATCAATTTACTCGACAAGATGTCGTTTTTTTGCCGTGCAGACTTCAAGCTATTGGAGTCAACCAAAGCTGAGCTCGGAGCTCATTCACAAAAAGGCCTGAGAGGAAAGAACCCAGTGTGCCAGAAGTTGGCATACTTTATAAGATGTTACTTGGACCTCAAAGCATTAGAGGAAAATGTTCTCAGATGAGTCACAGTTTCTTCATTTGTTCAACATCTGCAGAGCTTTGTGTTCGGGATGGGTCAGAGGAAGCTCTAAACGCCCATCGCCTGTTCCCATCTATTAAACATGATGAAGAAGCTGTACTTCCAGTCCAGTTTCCAGTTAGAAATGGTACAAATGAGGAAGATCTGCATTCCAAAAAAGCACTGAAACATTTTTATGGAGAGAAAAGACAGTCCAGCTTCTTTATTTATTACTTGAGGCTTCTGGAGGCCTCATTACTGAACTAGGCTTTCATCTCTGAGAGAGAGGAGAAGATCAAGCTGCTTCAGATCTGAAAACGTCCACAGGTGTTTCTGTCCATCCTTCCACTGTGAGAAGACCACTCAGCGCTGTGGGTCTGAAAGGACGTGTAGCTGATCAAGAAGAACCTCACTGAGAAAAAGAGACGGACACATCAAACAAAGCTGAACCTGGACTGACTGCCCCAGAGTCCAGACCTCAGCACCACTGACTGGGTTTGATTACTTCAGAAAATGATCAACCAACTTCTCAGACTGAGCTTTGGAGGCGTGTCTGCAGGCGAGTCTGATTTGTTTCTCAGATCAGATCTTTTGAGGTGACTGCTCTGTGATTTGAAAGTGATCAGGTGAGAGACAGAGAGAGAGACCCAGAGAGAGAGAGAGAGAGCTAGAGAGAGAGAGAGAGAGAGAGAGAGAGAGAGAGAGAGAGAGAGAGAGAGAGAGAGAGAGAGAGAGAGAGAGAGACAGAGAGAGAGAGAGAGAGAGAGAGAGAGAGAGAGACCCAGAGAGAGAGAGAGAGAGAGAGAGAGACCCAGAGAGAGAGAGACCCAGAGAGAGAGAGAGACAGAGAGAGACCGAGAGAGAGAGAGACAGAGAGAGAGAGACAGAGAGAGACAGAGAGAGAGAGAGAGAGACAGAGAGAGACAGAGAGAGAGAGAGAGAAATACAGACAGAGAGACAGAGAGAGAGAGACAGAGAGAGAGAAAGAGAGAGAGAGACAGAGAGAAAGAGAGAGAGAGAGACAGAGAGAGAGAGAGAGACAGAGAGAGAGAGAGAGAGAGAGAGAGACAGAGAGAGAGAGAGACAGAGAGAGAGAGAGAGAGAGAGAGAGAGACAGAGAGAGAGAGAGAGACAGAGAGAGAGAGAGAGAGAGAGAGGGAGAGAGAGAGACAGAGAGAAAGAGAGAGAGAGAGAGAGAGACAGAGAGAGAGAGAGAGAGAGAGAGAGAGAGAGAGAGAGACAGAGAGAAAGAGAGAGACAGAGAGAGAGATACAGAGAGAGAGAGAGAGACAGAGAGAGAGAGAGAGAGACAGAGAGAGAGAGAGAGAGAGAGACAGAGAGAGAGAGAGACAGAGAGAGAGACAGAGAGAAGGACAGAGAGAGAGAGAGAGAGAGACAGAGAGAGAGAGAGAGAGAGAGAGAGAGAGAGAGAGAGAGAGAGAGAGAGAGAGAGAGAGAGAGAGAGAGGATTTCTGTGTAGTAGCTCGTCTTTATCAGCTCTGACACTCCCTTCCTCCCTAAACTCACTGCAGCTTCTCCTTCTGCTCTGTAATCCCACTGAAGAGGTCATTTCAGAGCTGCTGACATCTGTAGAGATGAAGACCAGGCGGACAGCACAGTCTGGGGTTTATCCTCACACTGACCCGGCAGCAGATAGCCTGGCATTGCGCCCGTGGCCTTATCCCGGGACTGACCTAACATTCAGCGGACCACTGCTTCTGGACTGAGTCACAGAGGGGCTTCCAGACACCCAGATATGAAAACTAGAATATACTGTCTGGTTATTTTCCAGAATGTGAGTGAAAGGGAAGAAAACTCATACATTTCTCCACAAATACATTAAACCTTAAAGCCACAGTCGCTGCCTGCAGTAAGTGCATGCATATCTGAATCTGATGAAGTGCTATTGCTGTGTATAGATGCTGTGTCACTGGTTAATATATATAAACCAATCAGGCATGACATCCTGACCACCTCCTCGTTTCTACACTCACTGTCCACTTTATCAGCTCCACTTACTGTATAGCTGCACTCTGTAGTTCTACAGTTACAGACTGTAGTCCATCTGTTTCTCTGATACTCTGTTACCCTGTTCTTCAGTGGTCAGGACCCCCATGGACCCTCACAGAGCAGGTACTGTTTGGGTGGTGGGTCATTCTCAGCACTGCAGTAACGCTGACGTGGTGGTGGTGTGTTAGTGTGCGTTGCGCTGGTCTGAGTGGATCAGACACAGCAGTGCTGATGGAGTTTTAAACACTGCAGATTTTATGATTAATGACGTTACAGTCATTTACATACTATCAGATAAGGATTACGCTGTGGTTTATTAAGGTATGTTGTCTTAAGGTGTGACAGAGCACTCAGGCACTTTCAAATGGGAGGCCCAGGCCCACCCAGACACCCCCTCCTCCACCCCCCACACCCTCCACACCCCCCTCGCAGCTAGACAGGAACACACTTTTACTCCTTCTCTATCTTCTGCGAGGGGAAATGGAAAACAGTCTCTTTAGTTGAAGGCCGCTAACACACATATGGTTCTCCCTCACTCACACCCACACCCACACTCACACCCACACACACATACTGCGGCACAAACATAAAACACACTCCGCGGAAACACACTCACACAAACACTCAGGACGCGCTCAAACACTCATAAACACGCACAGTACAAACACTTCGGGGTCATCAGGCGACCATTAAACAGCACTCACGATGCGCTCCTGAGAACACACACACACACACACACACACACACACACACACACACACACACACACACACACACACACACACACACACATTCATGTAGGTTGAACGCCCCCCCCCATGCACTGTGCCACATGCGCTGGCATGCTACCCCGGTCAATATGCTCCCTGTTACAGCCGGCCACGGCCTGATGGCTTTTTTTTAATATTTATGTTCTTCCAGATATACCTCATAAATGTGAAGTATCTGCGCCCTCCCGCCTCTGTGGGCCTTGGACTGAGCACAAGGCAAACTGAGGCATGGCTGATATCAAAGGGCTCGGCTACAGGGTCTTATTTCAGGACCTTAAGTTTAGAGAAAGCTGATATGGCTGCCCTTCCATTTGCCTGTTTTTATCTCCTGTTAGGACTGAGCTCACCTGCGTGCGATCGGAATGCTGAGTCCCGGAGGACGAGACGGAGTGGGATATCTGCCCTGAAACATGCTAATGCTCTTTGCTATACATGCCAAGAAAGGTCACTCTTGCTACACATACGCTTACCAGCTCCACCTTGCCGGCGTGCAGCTGGAGACTGCGTCAGGGTCCAGTCCTGGTGGGCCAAAGCATTACGGATTTCAGCACGCTCTCTCATCAAACACACCTGATTCAGCTCATGAGCCAATTAGTGAGGCTTTCGTGAGCTGAATTCAGAGCGTTAGAGGCGTTCATCTGCGCAGCACTTTGGCCTGGAGGGTCCAGAGTTTGGCGTGCCTGGTGTAGACCATCAGGTGATGCACAGCTTGTGGCAGCCAAGCTCAACTCCAGATAATATGGAATATGCTGCATTATCCTTGTATTGATTCTACAAGGGTGCATTTGCCCAGTCTGGGATCAGCATGGCATCTCCAGGAGAGCAGCCCCGCTTTGGGCCTGGGGTCCTCACAGGAATACCCAGTCAGTCCTGGGGTTTGAACCTGCAACCTTCCTGTTGCTGGCTCGTCCTCTCCAAACACGGCTCACTGCAGTGCCCCAATTCCATTGTATACGGTGTCCAAGGAGACGCAAGCGAAAGAGGCTTTGAAGCTGTCCAGGTCATCATTTGGAGACAAAACATTCAGTGATAAAGACAAAACATGACCAATGTGCATGACCAACCTGGTCTGGTTCACAGTCTGCATTCCAGTCCTTCCCAAAGGTGTTGAGGTCAGGGTTCTGTGAAGGCCAGTCAAGTTCTTCCACACCAAACTCAGCTAATCATTTGTTTAGGTTTCAAGCTGGCTTTCTTCTAGAACCCATGTGCCAAACACAGGGCCTGCAGGCCAAGTCAGGCCTGTGGCACAATTTACGCAAACAAGTTATTTAAACGTTCTATTTATATTAGCCCGTTTCATGACATGCTGCACTACAACTCCCAGCATGCACTGCTGCATAATGCGTGCTGCTACACCACAAAAAAAGAAAAAATGACAGGTGTGTTGTTCAAGCAAATAGGCAGGGTAATGAACTAAACCTGCTTTAAAGATGCTTAATCATTTGCAGCTTATATAAAAGATGTATGTAAACAATATGCGTTTAAATAGATTTTTGAGACGTTCGTGCATTCAGGTAATATTTTTAGGTCTGCTACAAGTGTCTATATTAGTTTTGGCATATTTTGAAGAAACAATAGTACCAACCTGCCCTTCTACTGGTTGAGTTTGACACCTCTGTTCCTGAAGAACCTACTTTCGTTCCATGGATAGATTTCAACAGATGTTTATGAATGAAATGTGCAAATACGGATAATATTTTTAAGGTTTACAGAACCCCTGATGTGATGTAAAATCTCTATGTCAGTAAAGGTTTTCTCATTTAACCTTACATCCAAACCTAGAACCGTTTAGGAACCTTTATTTTTGAAAGTGGGCATAGGACCGTCACCAAAGTGTTGCCCTAAAGTTTGCAGCAAAGAGTCTTTCCCTTCACTGCAACAAGGGCTCACTTTACACTACTCCAGCCAACTCTTGGCATAGCGGTGCATAGTGATCTTAAGTTGGCAGGTAGCTGCTCAGCCATGGAAACCCAACCCATGAAGCTCCCGCCAAACAGTTATTGTGCTGATGTCGCTCCCAGAGACAGTTTGGAACTCAATAGTAAGTGTCATGAGTGAGATGCTGTTGTGGCTCTTAGATGCTTCTGGCTCACAGTAGCAGCACTTACTGTTGATCAGGGCAGCTCTAGCAGGGCAGAACTTTAACGAAACCATGTTGTTGGAAAGGCGGCGTCCTGTGACAGTGTCACATTAAAAGTTACAATCAAATGTCAGTGTTTGTCCACGGAGCGTGCTTTGTTTTGTGGATCTTTTAGGGAAATAGCAGATCCCCCCAACTATAACTGCTTGTCTACTTACTGCCAGTAAGGTGAAGCTCCAGTGAGTGGAAGAACAAGCTAGGGTTTCTAATAAAGTGGACGGTGAGTGTGCAATCAAACTGACAGTTATTCTTGGCATATCTGTGGGTATATTTTATGTGTCATGGTGCAGTGGATGGGCGAGGCATGTGTAAATTTGCTAATATATTTGTACTTATAACTGATCAGTCCTGTGGGAGCGGCTTCAACAATCAGAGGTGCGCCTGCTCCCACTTCAACCGAGGAGCAGCTTGTTAACCCTTTAAAATCACAGCAATAACAAAACCAAGCTTTTCCAGATGATTTTGCTCTGATTCACAGCTCAGTAAACAAGTGGGGAAATTCAGTGGAAAGTGCAGATTATAAACCTTCAATCCGAACCACATTTGTATCAGTAGTTCTTTAGTACAAGGGGGCATTTTAGTGCACTTGTAATGCTTTTATTATGTGTTAACAAGGTGGTAATTGGTCATTAAAAGACATTATTAACAATAACCAGGTTGAAATAATTTTCCAGAGCACTTTAATTTGCTTACTAGATGAAATCTATTCATAATCTTTTGCACAAATGTTACTTGTCCAGTAGAAAGGCTTTTACAGGCCAACTGCATGAAGCGACAACATTCAGCATTAACTACTGTGTAACTGAATGCTTATTACTACATTATTAAGCAGTAACTAGAGTAAAATAAGCTGCTCCTAGTGCTGTTTTATTTATAAATCAGATCATGTTGTAATATTTGAATATTAAGCTTCTCAGTCTTGGGATAAAAGCACTTTTTCAAGGACAGTAACCTGTAAGGCCTCCTTTATTTATTTATTTTTTCACCACAGTTACTCTGTAATAAAGTAGTAATAAGCAGCCAGTTGTTTACCAACTGCCAATTTGATACGGCTCAGTAAAATAAATTGAATGCTGCAAAAATCCCTAATTCACCTCAGTTACTGATCAATTGTGTAGTAATTGTAGCCATAATAAGTAATTGTAGGTATAATACTGGACAATGAATATGTTGTGCAAAAGCCTGTGATGCCTACACAAATTACCGTGCATTGAAAAAAGCTGGAATCACCCATAATCATTATAAGCGTCCTATTAATTACAGACTGCGGCATTCCTAAGGCTTGGAATTATAAACACATTACGATGGCATTATAGTGTGGCAGTATAATGTTTCCCAGGGTTGTGAAAATAAGTTCTTTTACATTTTTCCATGTTTTTGATATTATTGGACTGAACTAAAGTCGGACGCGCAGACTCGAACCTGTCAATACAGAATCAACATGAAATGTATTGTAATGCAATTAAATGACATAGTAACTAGACCATCTGCAAAACCACTGGTCTAAGGTTAATGAGTAGAGGAATGTGCGAAAATACAGCTGCGGTTTTCTCCAGTCACCTCCTCATTGGATTTGACCACCCCAAACTCTCTGTACTTCTACCACGAAGCATTTAGAAATACATCAGTGAGAATCTTTCCACTGTTTATACCCAAACACACATGTGTCAGAGCAAACACGCTGCAAATGTTTCCACCCAGAACATTACCCGACTGCGCTCGCTCTCGGTTCGGCTTTTAGGGCTCCTTTTCATCATCCTGCTGAGTAATGTGCCTCCTTGTTTCTCCTTTAAGTAATCACTGATTTGGACAAGTTGCACTCTATTAGTGTAACGATCCAGGACCAAACCTGCTCACCCTTTACCTCTACAACATGAAGTAACCCATCAAAAGCTCACACTGTGCTTTGTGTTCTTACTCGGAGGGCTTGCTGCTTCTTTTCTCCGTTGACCTGTGCAGTGCTGTTGCATCTGGTTATGCAGGGTATGCACTTGTGATGTCACAAAAACTACAACATTTGCAATTGTACAACCGTTCGTTCCGGCCACACGAGCTGATTGGTTGAGAGTCGTTCTAACCGCACTGTTATTTCACCAGAACATCACAAACAGGGTTTTTCACAAACACCGTATCGCTCCGCTGAGACGCTGTTGCTAAGCAACGACTCTGACAGCTGTAGGAGACGCTCGAGCCATCTGAACGTTTTTCCTTCTTACTTTGCCACAAACAGAAAACGGACACTGTTAAGGTCACATCTGACGGACAGCCGATTTGGTCCGACTCTGAAGACGAGACGACACTAAATTCCCAAACTGTCGTCACCACTGAGCAGCTTTTCAGTCGGCAGCTGTGACAGAAGAACAGCTGAACAACCTGGAATCAGCCAGAAATGAACCCAACACCATTCGCCAAACTAAACGGGCTGTAAGAAGCTTCACAGACCGGCTGGAACAAAACAACATTAATACTGATCTGGACAAACTGACCAAACTGAGCTGAACCTGATATTGGCTCAGTTTTACGGCTCAGTCTAATCTTCAGAAGGCGGGGCTTACAGCAGACAGTGCAGCGAGTGGGCGGAGCTCGTTATTCTGACGTAGCAACAAGCTGCTCGTTAAGGAGCTCTAATTAGGAGGAAGGAGCTGAACATTAAAACATATTAAAGCCGCGTTCACGGCCAGTTTATTCATTTCTTACTGTATTTATTTAACTGCTGTATTAAAGCAGTAGAGCACTCGAGGAGGGAGTTATCACCAGTAACATCACGGCTGTGATGATCTACGGCAACCAGATCACAGCCGGGATGGTATTCCGCGATAACGCCCTCCCTCTCGGCTTCTACTGCGTAAATATAAATCCATTTCAGGCTGAACTGCTTTTTGAATGAACCAATATACAGGGCAGTTGATCAGAACAGAGCTCATTTGCATATATCAGTCTTAAAGGCAGAGGAACAAGAACAGCCTGTTTTATTCTACACTTCTAAAAAAGGTGGTGCTTCCCCAGAAGAACCATGAACACTGAAAGAATCCTCTGCATGATTGAAGGGTTCTTTGCATCCTGAAAGCATTTTTAAACTGATAGTACATGTGCATAAATGTTCTGTACGCTGTTCTGTAGAGAGAAAAGGGTTCTATATAGCACCCAAGCTTGTCACTGTAGCAATAGAAGAACCATTCTGAATGTTACATAGAACCATTTTCAAAAAGGTTCTACAGAAAACCATTTTCAGCACATTTTCCATCAATCCGACTTTCTTTAAAGAACCCTTGAAGAACCATCTTTTTTGAGAGTGTACTTGATTAAGAAACATCATGTAGAAATGAGCCCTGGGGATCACAAACTCAGCCTGTTGTCTCTACATGTGTGTGTGTGTGTATCTTTCTGATAAATCAGCTCAGAAAGACGGTGTCAGAGAGTTTACAGCTGCTGAAACTGCTGCGGCGGGTTTGGAAAGTAGTGATGAAGATAATGAAGCATTTTGATGTGAAACATATGAGGATCGTGTTCTACGAAGAGCCTTTAGAGGAGGGTTTAGGAAGAGATGCACACAACAAGCAAAGGCTTGTCTAGCTCAGTCAGCAGAGCCTGAGACTCTTAACCTCAGGGTTGTGGGTTCGAGTGCAGGTGTGGGCTGGAGGTCAGGGAACCAGCCCTGTGACTGGAAGGTCGCTGGTTCGATCCCCAGAGCTGACAATTCATGACTGAAGTGCCCTTGAGCGAGACACCTAACCCCCGACTGCTCCCCGGGTGCTGTGGATAGGGCTGCCCACCGCTCCGGGCAAGTGTGCTCACTGCCCCCTAGTGTGTGTGTACTCACTAGTGTGTATGTGGTGCTTCACTGCACGGACGGGTTAAATGCGGAGGTGGAATTTCCTCGTTATGGCACTAATAATCTTAATCTAAACTCACACAAATGTTACAATTGGGGAAAAAATGAAATCCAAGAAAAGGAAAAGCTTCATAAAACATATTAAAATGAGACACCATCAAATCAGGCGCCTCAAGCTGAGCGGCTGCTCCAGGCTGTCCTTTGCTGCCAGCAGTCATTTTGATAAAACTAAAATTCGACGTACATGTTAACGAGTAGGTGAAGCGTCAGAGTGCGGTCATTATTTGTTTGCCTAGATCCGATACGTTCTGGTCACTGTCATGCTCGCTCTTCCCGGCATTTGATCCTGAATGAAACAGGCTTTGTTAACTCTCGGCGGCCTCCTCCGTCCTTCCGGGACTCCCTCGTTCCTGCTCGGCGAAGGCAGTACCGTCCAGCCGTCCGGCAGAAGAATGCAGCCCGAAACAAACGGACGCTTGTTACGAGCAGTGCCACGCTGAGAAAGAGGGACACCCACGACGAAAAACAAACACACACGACGCCTCCGAGGGATATCAGATTCATCTTCATTTCTCCTTCTCTGCTATCCCTCGCTCCGGTAGCAGCAGGCGTAGCAGTTGGGAAAAGTCATCGAGTCCAAACCGAGGCCAGGGTCCACATTCATAAACAACCTCCGCGCTGAGAGCGCTACGACTAGGAGCCCAAAGCGCTTTTAGAAATGAGGCTTTCGTGCTTCACGCTGTTCGTCTTAAGAAAGAAGTTATGATAAAATGTAAATTCTTTTTCAACAAACTCTTTATCTTTTCTCCCACAGACAACCTGACCTCTTTACACTGTTAGCTCAGGTCTCTGGTCCTATTAGTCGGCACTATTCATATCGTTTAAAAGACTAAATTCCTGTTTTCCCATCATTTTCCATCAATGTGTAATTTAAAGCCAGTATCTGACCCCTCATCCCACCGACACCCCACCGGTCAAACAGAGAAAATGCTCAGCCTGCTCAGAAACCCACCCAGGACTGACCATCACTCATCAAGTTCTTTAGTAAACGCAATTTTATTTAGAACCATGAGTTCTGTACAGAACCATTTCATGCGTAAAGGATTCTTTGCATGGTGTGCCCTTCAGATTGATGGACAATGAGTTGTATATGGTTCTATATAGACCCTACTTAAAAAAAAGAGTTCTATTTAGCACTAAAAGGGTTCTACTATTATAACAAGCTTGACATCGTAACAGCAGAACCCTCTTTGGTGCAGTACAGGACCATACGCACTCTTTAATAAGATGGTGCTTCAAGGGTTCTTCAGTAAAAAAAAATCATCCTATATAGAACCATGAAGACTCAAAGAACTGTTTGCATGATTAAAGGGTTCTTTAGGTCATGAACAGGTTCTTTAGATCGATTGAAAATGTGCATGAATATGCTGTAGATGGTTCTATTTAGAACATTTTTGAAAGGGTTCTATGTAGCACCCAAAAGGGTTCTTTTACTATCAAACTTGACACTGTAAGAGTAGGAGAACCCTTTTGGGTGCTACATAGAACCATTTTTGAAGAACCATCTGCAACGCATTCTCCATCAACCTGAAGAATGAAATGCTTCTTCGTAGAACTCATGGTTCTACGCATTCCCGTTACTAAAGAACCATTGAAGAACCAAGCGTATGGCAGGAGAGTTATGATTTCACATTAACGCCAATTGTCAGGAGATTTCCGAGAACGGGTGCCTTTCGTTTAGTAAGACGCCGCTGAAAGGAAGAGCTGAGGCAGCTAGCTAACAAGGTTCTACTAATGTTCTATGACCCTTTAGTCAATGTTGGCTGACTGCAGAGCCACACAGGGTCTTACCGCGATCCCACTGCACGCCTGGTCCCACATTTTTGGCTATGAACTAATGCCCTAACAGGATGGTAGGTAACTGACTCAAATCCGTCGCTAATGTGAACGAGTCTGTGACCTGAAACGGCCCCAAACACGCAGCCTCATCCAAAACGTCACGTCAACGAACCGCCATGTGTCGTGAAGGACAAACTAACCGGCAGAACGGACCTTGGCGAAGATCATTAGCTCAGCTGTTCATTACTGCAGCAAGACGAAGGCATGAAAGGGTCAGATGTTTTTGCATTGTTTACTGGCACCGACTTCAGATTTGACGCTGCTGCCTCGTTGACCGTGAGTGATACAGCATGCATAGTCTCCTATCTAGGACCACATGCTCAGTCCAAAGAGAACCATGTGTGCTGCATCACAAGTGTATTTGATTTAGAATCAAACTGAGTTCAACTGAATACCGATAGCTGTTCTGTGTTTGTTTATTTGCTCACCACAACTGAGTGTGCAGTTCTTTTTAATGATGTTTCCTGGTCAACCGTCACAACAGCAGCATCCGTTTAGACGTTCCTGCATTAACCTTGTAATTAGGGCTGGAAACAAACACAGCACAGGGTTTTTACGAGGCAAGTTGTCCACAAAGTATGTAAGCTAATGTTTTTGGTCTTCTTCATGGTGTCTGTGGTTTCCATTGGTGACGCTGACACATGTTAAGGGTGAGGTGTAAAATAATTAATTAAGTTAATTGACCCTTTTTAATCCCACAATGGGAAAAACACTAGTGAACACACACACTAGGGGACAGTGTGCACACTTGCCAGGAGCGGTGGGCAGCCCTATCCGCCCTATCCCTATCCCCCACCCGGGGAGCAGTTGGGGGTTAGGTGTCTTACTCAAGGATACCTCCATCGTGTGCTGTCGGCTCTAGGAATCGAACCAGCAACCTTCCAGTCATGAGGCGGGTTCCCTGACCTCCAGCACATGACTGCCCAAATATTTCATAGATGTAAAACTATGCTGTTAAACCCGATTTAAAAAGGGAGAAATTGCCTTAAAATTGATATTATATTGATGCGCAGTGTCAGTTATTGCTCTGTTCATGCTCTATTTGATGGAAGCATTAGATGGAAGTCAAAGTGATTAGTGTTTCTTACAGTGTAGTTTCTGTCTTGCGACCTGTTTTGCTTTAAGAATGTGTGAATGTGAACTTTCATAACTAGACTACGTTTGAACTTACGTATGGCTGGGGCCACCATCCCCTGGAGATCTACCATGCTGCCTCCGTTCTTACTTAACACTACTACATCTGAACCAGTCAATGAGTGAGTTCTGAAGAGGCTATTTAGCTGGAGCAGATGGGGCAGACTGCGGTTAGACTCCACAGGATGGTACAGCCTTTAGAAGAAAATTAATGAGGGGTGTGATTACTTTTTCTCAATAGTACATTATCAGGAGTAAAGTAATTGCATTACAGTTTACAGAGAGAAGTAATTAGTAATTTGTAATGGATTATTGTTTTTGAGAAACTACACCAACACTGTGTGTGTGGCGCTGGTCCAGTTCAGCAGTGTGTGGCGGGGCTGTGATCGGTTGCCAAGCACAGCAGAGCAGAGGAAGCTCCATAGCGACGGAGCAGCCGCAGTGTCTTGTCTCCAGCCGAGCCGTGTCACAGCGAGTGTGTGTGTGTGTAAGCTCTCTGAAGGGGGTGTGTAATGCGGGCCACTGTCAGTGGGGTTTCGGGGGTCACTGCTGGGACAGAACTGAGTGTCCAGTAATCTGGGTAATACCTCTACAGACGCCCCCGCCCTGCCCGCACTGGAAAAGAATTCCAATGAAATGATACGAAAAAGTAAAACACACTGAAAAATTGCAGGAATTCCTTTGATGAAGGAATCGTATGAACGCTGAGCCCTCGGCCGTTCGTTAAGGTCACACCAATATACATACAGTTTGAACTCTCCCGGGCAAATTCCGTGATTTGTTGATTTTCTAAGGGAAAATAAGTGAACAGATACTTTACCACGAACTCACAAATAAAACTTCTGCGCTGGTGCATTTCTCTTTCTTCAAAGTACAAACAGTGTAGATGTTCCCTCAGAGGTTCTACAGTGGGTTTAAGGTCTGATGGTGGAGCTTAAATCAGGTTCTCCAGGTGAAAAGTTGGTATTTGTTCCTTTTCATAACTGAATGTTTTAAAACAGAGCAGTAGAGTAAAAGCCTGGAGGCGAGGCGAGGCGAGGCGGGGTGTGTGGAGTCAGTCCAGCTTAGAACAGGTCATTTCAGTGGGTTATGGTTCAGTTATGTTCCCTGACTGAAGGCACTGAGATGGAGCCTTGAGGGAACCACCCCAGTGACGAGAGGAGACCTGCCCCAGTGACAGTCTAGCACCTTTATTACTGAGAGTGTACGCATGACGTTTTCATGCAAAATAAAAACTAAAAATGTAAAATGTGCCGTGGCTGCACAGGTCTAATTGTATTGATTTGATTTCCCCCAAAATGTTAAATTCAGTAAATAGACAGTAGTTATGTATTTAAATGTGCATACGTTTATTCTCTAGAGGATATAATGACTTAAAAATCAACAAAACGTCATTTGACCAAACTTTGAAAATGACTGAATGGGCTGAAGTCACAGAAATGTTAAATCTTCTGAAATGTGCTTTTTTATCAGGCTTGCTATTCTTCAAATATATCTTTTAAATTCCACTTACTTCTTTTACAGCAAGAATTTAGGTCCCCTTCCCATAGGAACTGTTGCTATGCCCATCACACTTTGAGTTCGTGCTGCCAGGTAGCATCTAAAAAGTTCAGCAGCACAAAGATAATTTTAGAAGCACAGAGCCGAGAGCAATTAAAACACTTTTCATTTAAAAATCAACTGTTCGATAAAGACATGCACGTTCGAGAGCTAACAAAGTGTAAGTGGTTGGATAGTGTAGTGGGTAACACCTCTGCCTTGTAAACTGGGGTTCAGTCCCCCACCTGGGTAAGCCCCCTACACTATACCAATAAGAGTCCTTGGGCAAGACTCCTAACACCGCCTTCGCCTCCCTGTGTAAAATGATCCAATTGTAATTCTCTCTGGATAAGAGCTTCAGCCAAATGCCGTAAATGTAAGTGTTAGCAAAAATGGACTCTGGAAACAATGTGTACATCAAAGCCTGTTGATCATCAGCTGCAGGCTTCATATCTGACAAAGAAATGGTTTGAGTGACTTCAGATGTGTGAGGAGACAGAAAGTAGGATTTACTAGTTACAGCGCGATCCAAACTCACAGTCAGAACCATGGAGCTTCACGCTGTACAAAGCTGTGCAAACCTCACCTGCATGCCGACCTTCCTGCCGCTGCTGCTCCATAAACTCAATCTGTCTTATTAAACGTTGCTCCGCCTGTTTTTCCCCGTTTTCTATTCTAATATTTTAATGTAACGTTGTTTGTTATCCAGTGTCGACGAGAGGAGGATGGGTTCCCCTTCAGAGTCTTGGGTCCTCTCAAGGGTTCTTCTCCTGCTCTTAGGGAGTTTTTCCTTGCCACTGTCACCACTGGCGACACTCGTGGGGGCTCAGACCTGGATTTTTCTGCAGAGCTGCTTGGTGACGACAACTGAGGTAAAATGCTATGTAAATAAACTTTGTCTTGACTTGAGTCATAGTCAGAAGACAGGCACAGACACAAACATAACAAAAACAACCCAACATGATCCAAAAGGGTGAGGCAAAAAGTCAGAGGACACAGGACGATACACAGGAAGGCAAATACACACAAGAAGGAGCGACTGGATAAGTTAACACTATAACACTGGAGCGACTGGATAAGTTAACACTATAACACTGGAGCGACTGGATAAGTTAACACTATAACACTGGAGTGACTGGATAAGTTAACACTATAACACTGGAGAGACTGGATAAGTTAACACTATAACACTGGAGTGACTGGATAAGTTAACACTATAACACTGGAGTGACTGGATAAGTTAACACTATAACACTGGAGTGACTGGATAAGTTAACACTATAACACTGGAGTGACTGGATAAGTTAACACTGTAACACTGGAGTGACTGGATAAGTTAACACTATAACACTGGAGAGACTGGATAAGTTAACACTATAACACTGGAGTGACTGGATAAGTTAACACTATAACACTGGAGAGACTGGATAAGTTAACACTATAACACTGGAGTGACTGGATAAGTTAACACTATAACACTGGAGAGACTGGATAAGTTAACACTATAACACTGGAGTGACTGGATAAGTTAACACTATAACACTGGAGTGACTGGATAAGTTAACACTATAACACTGGAGCGACTGGACCAACAAATGATAACGTATAATAATGCGTTAATATTTAAACAGAACGTTTTTGCATATGTCTGCAAATATATGCATCATACAGTCATTCAGTCCGACCTTCCTCACCTTTGTTTAGTCTGTTTAGTCACTGTTTTCACTTATACTTCCCAACTTAATCCTAATAGAAATAGCAGTGATGGAAAACCTACAGAAATTAATGCAAACTTTGAGCAAATTGGTCCGCCAGCGTTTCATTAATTTGCTTATTTGATTGGTCAGGTTGATAATAATAATAATAATAATAATAATAACAATAAACTTAATAACATATTAAAACAGTCAGAAATCTTTGCTTTGTCCTGATTACTGTGCTGTGTTGTGTGCAGTTTGCGGTAAAGCAGTTAGTCAAACACCTGCGATTCCCACCACACCGTGATTTTCACATTAGCAGTTCATATCCATTATTCAGAGGAACCACTTCAAACAATCAGCCTATGCTGAAAAGTCAATAGAACACTTCAGAGGCCAAATGGATTATTTAGGTGATTCACATTCGTAACCTCCTTCTTACGCATTCATCAAAATATGTAAATACAACCACAACATTAAGTTAATCTGTTTCCAAATTAAATCAACATTACAGCCACGCCTCAATGCCTGCACACACACTCCCAAGCAAGGCTTTTGTTTTGTTCTTGGCATCGTGGTTCAGGTGGCTCAGCAGGACAAGAGAGTCCTTCAGGTTCATTATTAGAGATCATCTTTCATGGATTTCATTTTTCAGCAAAAATGGCAAATATATATATATATATATATATATATGTGTGTTGCCATATGTATGTATATGTATAATAAAACATGCCTTAACAACTAAAACATTAAAAACTTCATTATTTCACTTTTTCTCTTCATTCCAGCTTCCAGTCTTCTCAGGAGACTCTCAGCTCCTCAGAGAACCTGCAGACACGCCTCCAAAGCTCAGTCTGAGAAGCTGGTTGATGATTTCCTGAAGTAATCAAACCCATTCAGTGGTGCTGAGGTCTGGACTCTGGGGCGGTCAGTCCATCGTCCAGCTTCTTTGTTTGATGTGTCCGTCTCCTTTTCTCAGTCGAGGTTCTTCTTGATCAGCTACACGTCCTTTCAGACCCACAGCACTGAGTGGTCTTCTCACAGTGGAAGGATGGACAGAAACCCCTGTGGATGTTTTCAGATCTGAAGCAGCTTGATGTTCTCCTCTCTCTCAGAGATCAAAGCTTTCAGTGCTGTTTATCTGATGGGGGTGGTTTTAGCGTATACTGGGTCTTCCAGGTGGTTGTTAGGAGCCACATTTTCTCTGTAGCTTTTAATCCGTTTTTCGAACTCCCGTTTTGGAAACCATGAATTAAAGAATTGACTCTGATGGCCTTCAGCAAGAAGCTATACAATTCTAATTTGAACGACAGATTCTATTTATAAGCAGTAATTGAGATATTCATTAATAAAATTTGAGAATTACTCTCAACCCACTTCTCTTTTCCCCGGATCTTCTTTCTCAACCAAAGCCCAGTGGAAGTAATTGGATTGACTGTGACAGGACAAAACGAACACATGCTTGAAACCAATCATAAACCATAACTCACAAGGGTGGATCCAGATTTTGTGCTGGCAACTCCAAGAGGAACTCGTCTCGCACTCACGGGCCTGAAACGGGCTATATATTTGATTTTTATGGAAGCGTTTGACCGTAACGCTGAGACTGAAGAGTGCACTGTGAGAAGCTGGTAAGTGTCTTCAAAAGTAGATCTGAATGTTTATTGAGTACGCAAAGGGGGAACATAGCTGCCACTCAAACCAACAACCTCTCCTATAAACACTACTTGATTGGTTGCGCCTCAGAAAAGTTGCTAGTTGAATCCAGACGGCATGGCCTTAAGGGCAGAACAGCCTGGAGAGCGAGATTACGAGTTCACTGATTTAAGATGTGCTCTCTTATTCTCCTTTTCTGCCAAACCAGAACCAGCCAAGCTTCGCTTTTCCTCTTTTCCTTCAAATGCTGTGCCTTGAGCAGAGCTCGCTTTTTTTTTTTTTTTTAACCTGTTTTTTGACCAGCTAAGCCACGGAAGGAGGTTGTCTGAGCCACCCAGATGAATCTTGATCTAATCACTGTTTACTCACACCACCATATAAATGTGCTGTGCTTAAACTGCAGATCTGCATTAAAATCAGGTTTGTTTGACCGCAATTTCACAGTTTACAACGGGACCTACGCTTTTCAATAAAGGTGCCAAAAAGGGTTCTCTGTGTAACACCATAGAATCTCAAACCTTAAAAAAAAACGTTCAGTGGGTGTTTTTTTGAGAGCTGTTTATAGAAATGAGATGTGTGAAGAACTTTGTTGAATTTGAAGGACCTGCAATAAATGCAAACAGTCAAAGGAGAACCCTAAAATTATTTTAATCCTTTCGTAAAAGAAAAAATCAATGGACAGCTACATCAGCGGAGCTCAAACCAGTCCTTTACACACCTACAAAGGCGGTTCTTCAAATGCTGTTTGGTAAAGGCAATGTTTCTATATTGATTATATACATAGAACCATAACAATTCAGAATCACAACGTTTAAATTATTCTTTACAGGATGGTTCTTTGGATTCTACAACTAGAACAAGTGAAAAGTAGTATGTTGTGCATGGACGTGCATTAATGAATCACCCAAATTCACATCTTATTCATGCATAATTGGCAACAGTTGATTCCTGCAGATTCTAGATAGTGTTTTGGATTCTAGAGTTGACTAAATTAGAACTAATACAAGCTTAATCAGTCACTAATACTTCAAGACTTGTTCCGAGTTTTAAAGCTTTAAGTTTTCTTTGACAATTTGTGTTAGTTATTAAGTAAACGTAATTTCATTGCTTTTATAGGTTTTCATACAGTACTGTGTGAAAATTTAAGGCATCTAAGCAAATTTTAAAAAAGCTGACCTCAGCAGTGAGTTCATCACAATATACATTAGAATAAAGTCGTATTCATAATTCAAATAAACAGAAAAACAACAAACAGTAACAAGAATTTCTTGGGTCCATATTTTTACTGGACACCTTCACAGCCGCCACAGAGACTCGTTAATATCATCAATTACATCATGAGCTCAATTTACTGAGCACTGATTGGTCAAACCAGGAGCTGCTTTTTAACTACATATAATACTGGACTTCCTCGAGGAGGAGAGGCTTGGAGATGGGGAAACAAACACAGTGACATCCAGAACATCACTGTTTATATATATATATATATATATATATATATATATATATATATATAATATTAATTAATAATGATTTATTTATTTTATCAATTTAGTTTATTCAAATATTAACACTTTTCTCAGCAAATAAACACAAACTACACAAATAAATAGATTTTGAAAATGTGTCTTGGGTGTCTAAGAGTTTCGCACAGTACTCTATGTTAATTAGTTATAAAGCATATCCACAACCCAATGTGGAAAAATAGAAGAGATTTTTTTTTTGCTATAAAAATATCACAAACATTTATTGAGTTTCTGAGGTAAATTGCCCTATGGAACTTTTTGGACTCTAATAACTAATATATAATATGTTCCTTTAGAAAACAAAGATGTGGGGGTATTAATAACCTTTAAAACGTGGATCCAAATAAAAAATTAATGCAATAAGTTAATGCGTTAAGACCTATATGAATTAAATGCTGCCATTTATTACTAATAAGAGGTGATGCTCAATAGTTTTCATAACAAAATGTTTACTGTGCATCATTACAATGAATAATACAATTATTAGAGATGTTCCCATTACAGACCTCCCAGTATGCACTAATATAGGTAATAATGAAGAAGTTTAACAAATAGTGAATAAACTATTTAGAATTGGCTAATTTGGACCTTTCTGACATTCTGGCCTCTGCTGGGTCTTCCAGGTGGGTGTTAGGAGACACATTTTCTTTATAGCTTTTAATCAGTTTTTTTTTAAAACTCCAGTTTTGGAAACCAAAAAAATAAGTTTTAATTAAAGTCCATTTTGATAGTGAAGTAATGAGTTGACTCTGATTGCCTTTTGCAATAAGCTATTCAATTTTAATTTGAATGACAGGTTCTATTTCTAAGATATATGAGATATTTATTAATACAATTTGAGAATTACTCTCAACCCACTTCTCTTTTGGAGAAATCCAGTCTGGAGCGCTCGGTGGCTACGTGGCAGTGTGATGGTGAGAGTTCTACTCAGAGTTCCACTCTGTTCCACTGTACTGCCTCAGAAACTCCATTACTCTTCTGCATGTAACTTCTGGCCTCCACGAGCAGACTGTGTTTTGAATAGACTATCTAATCTAATGTCCAAATATGAAACTTCTCTCCCACTGGCCTTTACTGTGTCAGTGTGATTACAGCCTTCTGGCTGTCTGATTATGGCTCTGCTCTTGGCTTCGAGACACACGGCTCTATGGTCAGACTCCGATAGCCACTCGCTCTCAACTCTCTCTTCCATATTAGAGCAAAGGCTACATGCAGGACACGCAGAGCGCTGGCAAATGCCAAAAATATTGATGGATTGAAATCTGGAACTCACTCAGAGAGGCAGAGTTCGGGGGGGGGAGAACTTCGTCTCGTTCTCTCCGGCTGGTTGTTTTATTTCTGGTGATATCGAGCCATTCTCAGATTTTCTTTCCTTACAGAAGAACTGAAAGAGAAAACAGACACCACGTGTAGCAGAATCCAGAGAAAGTGCTTCTGGGCTCCATCAGCAAGATGTGATGTATTAGCCACTGGGGGGCAGCGTTGCTGAAGTCTCACTTTGTGGACAGGACTGACCCAATGCCCCTGATTGGTCAGCTGATATAAAACTGAGAAGTCTCTAGGCCACTGACTCGCTGGCTCTGAGTATGAATGAGATGATATAAAATGCTCCTTCATGATTTAAAAAGATTATAACTGCGCAGGACCTGCAAAGAGAGGAGACTGTGGCAGTCAAGCTGCTGATTTCTACCCCAGCATTTTAAAATGACAGTGATTGGGATGATTAAAACCTGATATGACATTATTGCTTTAAGATGTGTTTAAGTTTGTTGTCCAGTTCCTTTGGTCCAGGCCAAAGCAGAAAACATTATGTTGTTGCATTTTAGTTTTAGCCATATTTAACATCAAAACTAAAGTTAAGCAGTTTGTAAATTGGGTGACAAAAACTGGGATAATATCTTCTCAACGTTCTGCACTCTCACCTAACTCAGCCTGTAGGTTTCATCCTTGCTTGTGATATAAAGCAATAAGCTGTGAGAGGCCCTGCATTACTGTGGTTACCCAATGATGCGTTTGGCACATTAAGACATGCTATAATTGATGTGTGTGGACATTTATGCACACGTCATGTATTTTGTAATGGCTTTGAATATGCCTTGTGTAACTTCTTTCTGAAGCGCCCTCTAGAGGCCATTCCACCAGCAGAACAGAAATCTACTCTAATATTTTCAATGAACTCAATCAATGTAGTCAAATCAATTATCACCCCCATAACTCTCATCAGATGAACTAGGACTCTCTTGTTGTCTCTCTGTGTGTGAAATGTTGGGACTGTGTTGACCTGCTAGCGAGCAATGAGGGGTGAAAGTGGAGCGGTGAGATTTTAAAGTGTGTTTTTAAAGCAGTTCACACTGAAATAAAACAGACATCTGCAGCTTTCGTCATGTCAAACAATCCTGTACAACTGACAGCATTTAAACACAACAATGACACTCATGAATGTTGCCTTGCTCCCTCGCCGATGAAGGAAAAAGACCAGTTTGGTATTGTAAATTATACATTTTCAAATATGTTCCATCAATAAAAATGCAGTTTAACTGACGGACTTCCAGAACATGTGGAAATCATATTTTATGGCTACTGTGAAAGTTGGGTTACACACTGAAACCTGTTTGACAGCTATCAACTCGCAGCTCATAAAGAGATGATAAATCAATAACTCATCTGTTGCAGGAACCAAAAGTATGCATAGAAGAGATTCATCCTCTGTTTGGTCCGTAGAGACATCTTTGGTCCATTTTGCAATCGTAATTCAAACAAACCGCACCAAAGTTTGTTTGGAAGCAGGCAAGGACCCCCTGAGGAGCTTGCCAGACTTTGTTGGTGCATGCCAGAGTCCGAATAGTATTCCCACATATTCGTACAAACCACAGTAACAGAGCAGTTGCACCAGGGCTTGTTTACATCTAATTCAGCCTCACAGGGCTACATGTGATCTTGTAATGTGAACTTCTGGGGACAACCGTTATTTTAATTTACCCAAAAACATACACAAAGTTAACACAACCAAACCTATACTGCCCACTTTTCAGCAGCTTCAGACTTTTCAGTCTCCACCTTGAGCTTTTCAGCTCTTCAGTCTGCTGCTGCTCGTCTCTCTCTCTCTCTCTCTCTCTCTCTCTCTCTCTCTCACTCTCTCTCTCTCTCTCTCTATCTGTTCCCTCTCAGCTCTTTTTGAAGCTCTTGTGAGCACCTGAGCAGGGAGGGAATAAGAGCTCACAGCTCCACCTCCTTGTTACCACCCCCAGCTGGCAGCTCGGCCGCCCGGGTCGAATGTGAAGTGTAGTGAAGCGGCCTCAGTGCATAACTGGGGGTGGGCCCAGGTGGCGGAGCTCAGGACTCGCTTGTTGCCAGCAATGTCATTGTCATCCTCCTCCTCCTGCCGTCACTCCCGTGACTCACATCTGTTGGGAGAGCTCGGGCTTTGTGCTCCGCCCCCTTCCTAGTCGTGGCTTTCTCCCCGCCACCCTCGCCGAGGTTTGTCGCCACTGGGTTTTAGGGCCCTGCCTTCCTGCCAGCTCCTGCAGCCGTCATCAGGGCTCGGGGGGCAGGCGCATGCCACAGCAGACTTTTTGGAGTGAGAACAAAGCTGACAGCAAAATTTCCAAGCCATTCTAATACCTCGTGAAGACAGACCTCAAAGCATGGAGCACTCATCAACAGTGTTCAAGAGACAACAAGCCTGTTAGCCCTTGGGTGTCATGCAACTTATCATGGCTGAAAAGTCCCCTCAGGTTTTAGAGAGGTGTGCCCTGGTTAGTGCCACAACAGCAAAGCTTTAACAACTTATTCCCAGATTGAATTTTTGTTACAAGATCTGGCCTTGTGAGACAGAATCTAACCAAACCTGCCCAAGGTGGAAACACCTCATACTGTGGTGTTACATTAAGGGTATTTTCCAGACCCAGGACCAGTTGCTCTGTTACTTCAGGAAGTTCAATCAAGTGTCAAAGCTGTTTTTGTGTCTGAGAGCGGCCCCGAGAACCAATCTCTGGACCTCCGCAATGGGACTAATTTAACTCATCCGTGGGTTAAAACCCATCCGTGCAGTGAAACACCACATACACACTAGTGAATGCACACACACTAGGGGGCAGTGAGTGGCCCTATCCACAGGACCCAGGGAGCAGTTGTGGGTTGGGTTCCTTGCTCAAGGCCACTTCTGTCATGTACTGTCGGTTCAGGGGAACGAACCGGCGACCTTCCGGTCACAGAGCTGGTTCTGCCCAGAGTGAACACACTTTTAGTATGTCACTACTGTTTTGTTTCCAGACTCAGATCATCTGTGACTTCGGTAAGTTTGGTCAAGTGTGAAAGCTCTTTTTGTGCCCAGGAGCAAACCAAAGAACCGAACTTTGGAAAGGTCTGGAGTTCAGTTTGCATGACTGCTTCATTTCAGTAACGTGACTGTTTTGACTTATCAGGTTACTTCCCTCTTTAAGTTTTGTGATGGTGGAGAAAGAAAAGCACGGTTCTTTCCCAAATCAGTGCTTATATCAAGGAAAATAATAAAGCAGCGAACGGATGAAGCTAGCGCTGACCATTTCGTAAACCTGCATGCAGAGAAGTGACACGTACAATTGTGCAATTGATCCATGGAATCAATTCACATGGAATTCTTGTGAAAGAACACCAACAATAATGAGCCCCGTCCCACAAACAAGGAATCAGTCCTGGGTGTGGACTCGAGTGTTCAAGAAAAGTATGAACACACCCGACGCTGTTAACCGTTCCACCTTCAGTTCTGACCAACTCACAGCGAGTCTAGATCTTCTCCCTCTGTTCTCCCAGGTTCTCTGCCTGGCTTCTGTTGATTAATCCAATTACCAACTACTTTGTTCAACTTAAAAGTTAACACATCTGTCCATCTGTGGCCCAAACTCACTCTCTTTAGCACTGTTAAAGACTCCACTAATGAAGTGTGTGTTTGGTGGTTTGCACATAAAAGGAGAGTGAGAGAAAGAAAGGGAGAGATTGTAAGGGGTGAAGGGGAGTTTTATAGGGTTGGCTGAGGGGTAAAGGCTGCTGCATGATCCAGTTTTATGTGGTGATATTTAGTCTGGAGGAGGGGGTTGAGCGTATGGTGGGTTTTAAGTAGAATTCCATTGTAGAAACTCAGATTAAAGCTATGTTAGTGATATCATAAAGTAGGCCTGGTGCCTCATCTGATGTTTTTTTCTGAGACAATGTTTTGTGTGTATTTGTTGCTGTTGTTGAAACAAAACCTCCCCGTTTTTGTCAGTTTTCAGTTTTTGACATAATTTGAAAATGCTTGTTGGCCTTTATATTCGTTGTAAATTTCTTTAAGGATGGGCCAAAATAAATGGCCAAAAATGACGTGATAAACATTCTGGTTCCATTGACTTACATTGAAAGTGATGCATGTTTTTTCCTTCTGCTGTAACGTTACCATTTTGGAGATACCAGGTTTTGTTCCAACAGCAGCGACATGCATTTCAATAGAATTACATAACTTCTTACATTGTTATGCAGTTAATTGCATTTAGAGAGTGAATGGGGGTATTTTAATTAGTAAGTTAAGAGTGGCTTTAAAATTTGTGGACAGCTGGCATGCCATGAGTAGTTTTGCTGTGCTTTCAAATTCCATTGAAGCCCAGTCACATTTCTTACTTCTACCCTTTGTTTTCGAGTGCTGCCTTGCACCTTGGAACAAAGTTATGAGGGGTAGTGGTTGAAATCTTCCCTATGAAATGGAACATGGCATGGCCCTAACACTTCACCCTATCCCTCTGTTTCAACAAGAATCAGGACACCTTACCCCTACACTGTTACAAATAGAGGTACCATGCAGGTACATGATTCATTCAGCATAAACATTCAGTTCCCTCAAAGGTACAACAGTGGGTTTTAAGGTGGGTTTCCCAGTGGAAAAGTAGATATTTGTATCTTTTTATAAACTTTTTTTTTTTTACAACAGAACCATTAAATAAAAGCCTGGAGGCGAGGCGAGGCGGGTGTGTGGAGTCAGTCCAGCTTAGAACAGATCATTTCAGTGGATTATGGTTCAGTTATGTTCCCTGACTGAAGGTACTGAGATGTACCCCTGAGGGTCCCACCCCAGTGACGGTGTCGTACCTTTTTTTTCTGAGAGATTGTAGACGAGTGGTGAAATAAGATTGGGCCTTAAACTATAACCGTTTTATTTGGCTCAACAACCCTGCAGCTCTTTATTCTTGGCTTTTATCGCTAATGTTGTCTTTTAGCTGCTCCAGCTCGCGTTCAGGGTTGAGGCACAATATTGGACAAACAAGCCTTCAACACTTATTTTGATTTAAAGTCATTTAGTGTCTTGTAACGCATGCTGACTTAATGTCTTAAAGGTCTGTTTCCAGTCTACTGCCTTTCCCCTCGCTATCCTTACTGAGGGGCTGAAATATAGATGTTCCCTGTCATAAGCAAACTCCCAACATAGCTGAGATTTAACAAACACAGCTTTACGTCTCTCAGCGGCCAAATAATCAGGAAGCTTTGAACAGAGAGTGCTAGGACATGGCCAACAACCTGTGCGTATTTTTACAGACCCATAATTATTAAGAGTTCTTCTACCAAACATATTTTATTTTTCCTTTTGTTTTCATTGGGGAGCTCTCCCCCTCAAGCCGCCCCCCACTTTCTGCCTGCTCTGCGCGATTCTGGCAGTTTTCTCAGCTCAATAAAACCCAAAAAGGTCCTGATCTTTTTATTGTTCGGTAGAGTGGTGGGGGAAAAATGGCATCTTTTGATTAAAAAATCATCCGGGCTGTTCTGCGAGTGCTAGAAGGCTGTGGTGAAGAATGTGCTTTGGCCAGAACGAGCTGCTCTCCTGCCGTGAAACGGCTGGGGTTCTAGAGCTGCTGGCATTTCAGGAGATGTGTGAGGAAACGTTCAGCGTTGGGCCGTAGCTTCGTTATGGTGCCACGGAGGGTAATATTCAACTCTCAGTGGTTAGGCCTGCACCTCCGGCACATTCGTTTAGAGAACGTTCAGCTCGCAGACTGCAGCCCTGCTCCACAGCAGAGCTCTGCGAGGACCTCGGGTGCCCTTTTGATGCTTAGCACAGTGATGCTGCGCTGGTACATAACCTCCTCAGTCCACAGGCTCTGATAAGGCAGCAAAGTAGCGGGAAAAGAGGGATGTTTAGGAACTATTAGGAACTGGCATGGTTGTGGCGTGTCCGAGGAGCTTGCCATTTCCTGACAATAAGATTAATTAGTGCTTCAAATGTTGCACCACTCAGGAACCCTAACTACACAATCATCATTTTCTTAGCACAAACTGACATTTTGTCATAAGCAAATAAATGAAAATCACCAGATGTTTGACAAAGAAATGTAAAATTCATTTTTTTTCATTGTACTGGTGCAATGAAAGGTTCCTTGGGGACTTGATCTACTCGCTAGCGAGGTTTCCATTCAGACATTTCTCCAATTTTTGAAAAGTCGGTAAAAGAAAATGTCAATTAACGTTTCCATCAACGACACAGATTTCTACAGATAATGCGAAACAGTTGCTCCATACCAAAGACAAGTCTTGCTAACTGTAGGTGGAGGGACTCAAACCCCTGTCAGCCCTCGGTAGAGCAGTTCTGACAGTCCTCTATCAGCTGTGCTTGGCCTTAACAGTTCAGAGATGCCAGTCAGAGTGGGCAGTATCCCATTAAGCTGTGGCAGAGCTCGATGTCCCTGGGCGAAGTGCCAAACATGTGACTTTCATGTCCACTACATCAACACTTATTCTGACTCATTATGCATGTTTTCATCACATTTTGTTGCATTTCTTGTTTATTAAAACCTACCCTGTTCGAAATGAAGGTTCTGTTGAGGCACGTTGCTCGTTCATCGAGGTCCAGTCAGTGTAAATGTTCCCTCAGAGGTTCTACAGTGGTTCTAAGGTCTGATTTTGGAGCTTAAATCAGGTTCTCCAGGTGAAAAGTTGGTATTTGTTCCTTTTCATAACCGAATGTTTTAACACAGAGCAGTAGAGTAAAAGCCTGGAGGCGAGGCGAGGCGGGGTGTGTGGAGTCAGTCCAGCTTAGAACAGATCATTTCAGTGGATTATGGTTCAGTTATGATCCCTGACTGAAGGCACTGAGATGGACCCCTGAGGGTCCCACCCCAGTGACAGGAGGGGGACTGACCCAGAGAGAGTCTAGCACCTTTATCTCTGAGGACACTTTTCTACCTCATGCAAACAATATCTAGACATTTTTGGAATTTCTAGCTTTTTCCGTTCAGTTTTTTTTTCTTCATAATTTGCATAAAAGAGGATGGATGGAATGCTCTTTTGTCATGTTCACTAATAATATTCCGCTAACCGGTGTCAGATGAGGACAATTTACAATTTTCTAATTGTGCTCTTATGAACATATTCTAGTCCTGGAACTTAAAATACTCCAGAGATGTACACTCCATGATATGGGTCGTCTCCAGCACAGTAATCTAGACTGTATTTCCAAAGGTTTCTTCTGAAATGAAGGTGTTAATAGTGAGTTTGTGCTGCTGTAACAGCCTCTACTCTTCTGGGAAGGCTTTAGATGTTGGAACATTGCTGTGAGGATCTGATTGAGCATTAGTGAGGTCAGACACTGATGTTTGATGGTCAGTTCTGGATCACTCCAACTCATCCCAAAGGTACTGGATAGAGCTCAAGAGAACTCAAGAGAACATAGTTCCACTATGCTGGGGGGCTTTATACCCCTCTAGCCCACACTTGGC
>NC_051215.1:2476878-2501878 GCF_015220715.1 Pygocentrus nattereri
GACCTCAGAGAAGGTTTATGGATGTAGTGAAGGTGGACATGGAGACGGTTGGTGTGAAAGTAGAGGAGGCAGTGAGTAGGGCAAGATGGAGGCAGATGATCCGCTGTGGCGACCCCTAAAGGGAGCAGCCGAAAGAAGAAGAAGAAAACCAAGAACACACTGAACAGCATAAACAGAAAAAGATTCAGGACCTTTGAAATGAAATTCTTCACAAAGAGTGGGGTGGCACTGTGGCGTATACACTGTATGTGTGGTTTCACTTCATGCCACATGAGTGACCGTACATGAATAGGTTTGGGAGCTGGAGATAGTCTGTATGGTTTGGGGAGACATTTCTTCTTTTACCCCTGCCTCTTGTTTTCGAGTGTTGTCCCTTGTTCCTGAGCTACAGGGCAGTGGTTGAGATCTTCCCTCTAATAAAAGAGCATCACTTCATTAACAGCTACTAGCGCCGCTCTGTAGGCGACCCTGCCCGTCTGCAGGGACAGCAGAGGAGGGGAAAGTTCAGCTCCTCACTGCTGGGCTTTAGTTACATTTAGGGATCATACGCCTTCAAAGAGGGGGGCAATTATTTATCATCACCCCCCCTAATTCTTCAGTGATATGAAGCTGAAGTCGGAGATTCTCCAGATTCATTCTCAAAGTTTCCCATCCCACCTTAAATGGTGCAGCAGTTTCTCCAGTCTCTTTTACCACGTCTTGCCGGTTGTTGTATGGAGCCTCTGAAAAACCTCTGTTTGGATGGTCATGTAGCCATGACTCTTCGCCGTACCCCTCTATCTCAACAAGAATCAGGACTCTCTACCTAACTAAGGTATCTAAAGGAGGGCAGATCTGGCCCAAATGGAGGCACAAATAATGCAGGTAGGGCAAGGAAAGCCCTGTCAAGGGCTCTTTAATGGGTCTGGCAGTGAGGACAGGGGCTGGACCGTGGACTGGACCAGCAGACCTGGCATGAAACATCAAAGCAGCTAAATGAGCTGTAACCAGAACCGCAAGTAACCAGTTCATATAAATGGTCAGACATTGAGAAGCCCTGTGTCACACAGAAGCAGCCTAATGGGCTGTAACTGATACAGGAGTGGCCTGAGAGTCCTGGACAGCAGTAGGCCATGGACTGAAGTCCTTGATGGAGTCCACCACAGCAGCTTTGGCCATGAGGAGACCAAGGCCTACTGTGTTTCTACAAGTCTGCCCAACAAAATACGGAGCTGGAGCTGGAGTGATGTTGCTGTTTTTCAAACAGTTCTTTGGGTTTTTCCACCTCTTCCTCAAACAGGTGGTCAAAGGCAATATGGAAGAGCTCCCAGAACCCCACCAGAGAGCAGAGCAAGTGCTGTGAAAATCCCACACATGAGCTGCCCATTCTGAGGCAGGTCCTCTTAGCTGGGAGGCTACAAAAGCAACCTGAGCTTCCACGAATGGAACAACCTGCCGTGCTGGGTTAGTAGAGCAAGTACTCACCCGTAAAATCAACATTTTCCAGCTCCAAATATCACAGCAGCTCTAAATGAAAACTACTTCATTTCAAAAATATACATAGGCATCAACTTCAGTATTTAGATTCACCTGAAAAAAAAACCGTGCATCAAGATTATGATAAATACACTGGTACTGTATGACCTACAGACTTCAACCCACAAGGAATGACATGGTCAGCCTACGGAGCCCAGATAAACATCATTTAGTCTGACCACAGAATTATTAGATAGGTCAACACAGCCTTCATTACCAGCATCATGGATTCGTCAAAGTGGCAGATCGTTGACGTTAAACTCCGAACAATCACAGACACATGTTGGATAAGCTAACTGTGCTTCATCTTGTGGTCAGAACCTGCAGAAGACTTCGTGATCAGCCAGAGATGTTGTAGAAAGTTTTGATGACACATCTGGGATGAAACTAGATAACAAAATCATAAAAATTGTCCGATGAAGCTCAGAATAGTTTCTGGTATCCATCAATTTCATTCTCCACACCAGTGCAGCTGCACATACGCCTACTGCTTTCACTGTACAGCACGAGCTTCCTTAACCCTCTACTGCAGGCAATGTGGGAGTTATTGAAAATACTAATTTGATTCACGATTCTTGCAAAAAATCAACTTATTATTAAATTCAAAAACAGTTTTTTTAAAAAATAATACCGTGTGCAGGAGTCCTCTTGGAGTGTGTTGCCATGAGGCAACAATGTGTGACAATGAGAAGACATGATATAGAGCCCTATTCCCTGAAGTGCTGAGGTCTGGCTTTGTGACTGGGTAAATCCATTCCACTGTTGCTTCTAGGCAACAAACACACTTCTGCAAATTCTCAAAACAAAAAGAAATGATACTGAACATTAAATAAGAGGTTTAAAAGTGTCCACTAAGAGACAGTATGGCCAAGTACATGCTTTTTATTGGCTTATTCGAACTCTTCCCTTTACTGTTAACCCTGTCAATGATGTTAAATATGTGTAAAGTTACTGTAAAGCAAGGAAAAGGGGGTTTGTTGCCTAGAGGCAACGTGATGCAATACAGGGTTAATCACTATACAGCAGCAAAGTCACCAGATCTATCTGAGTATTGTTAATCACTATACAGCATGGACTCAAGCGATGATTTGCTGACATCAGGTATCAAGAGGAATCCTTTAGAACTGGACCTTGCTATTGTTTTAAACTGGAATGTTGTTAAAATGTTCAAGACGTTTGCAAACCCTCTCAGCAACCCCTCCGAGAACTGCCCTTGTAAAACATGAGGACCAAGGAAAAAAAAGGGATGTTTGCATTCGGCATGGAGCGTGAGGGCTCTCCATCTCTGTTTTATTTCGCACACTGCGTAAAATGTCCCTTCGCTGTAATTCAAAGGCGTTTGGCCACAGTAAAACTGGCTACTTCGATTTGAGGAAATGTTCCATGTGTTTTTTTTCCCCTGGCCAGTTCACACAGAAGGCGAGGGAGAGAATTTGTTCTTTAAAGAATTGTTTGGTTTACGCAACTTCGCCGTTGTCCAAATGCGGTCAATCAGCCAAGACGTTTCTGACGTGTGAACTAAAGCTACGAGGCTGATGGAGCTAAAGACGGAAACCGAAAACGTGCATATACGCTGTTGAGAAGGCCAGACGATGTCTTTTTCTTTGCGTGGACTGCGAGAACATCCAGGCACACGTTCATAGGCCTTCGATAGAAAGTAATTACACTTGTTATAGTTTTTTTATGAGAATTATTAACCAAGCCAGTAAAATTATTGGGCAACATTAAAATCCACTGTTGTATTGCTCTGCATGGCTTTGTAGAGTTAGGGACCCGTCAGAGGACCCGTCCCGTCTTCTTCACCACTGCTTCAATTCCTTAAATTAAATATTCAGTATTTAGTACGAGCGGCAATCTACGAAGCCCTAAGGGGCTGTGGTTAAAAAAAAAAAGAAGTTAATGACGTTCCCTCGCAAATGTTTTGTGTTCTGGTACAACGGTTTGCATTCGCCTGCAAAAGCTGCGCTTTGCTTAAGCTCAGACGTGAAGCAGCTCATTGAATTTTACGTTGACCTTGGATTGAAATATAAAGACTTCTCAAAATCAGTCATGATTCTGCTGTTAGTGACAAACTGAAACCGAGACCGAGTTTCCTCGTACAGGAAAAGCTACATTTACAGAGATTGTGGAGAACGACTGCTGAATAAACTCGGACAAGCGAGGGAACGCGTTTCCTTTGCAAGGGATCGCAACGTCATTAACATTTTTATTTATTTATTTATTTATTTTAACCACGAGGCTCCATAACACTCAGTTACTGAGACTCGCTTGAAGAATCCATTGGTTCGTTTCCTTCTTCACGCATCTCCAGAGCACACTGAACCTGATGTGAAGTATCAGGTGTGTTAAAAGCTGCGTCGCTCTTAATGGTCCATGAAGAAGTTCATTCATCTGAATGAAAGTTTCAATATGCAACCACGCTTCATTTTGATGTTCCACAGATACATTCGTTATTAAGAAATATTTAGTTGATTGATCATCAACATTATGATTAAGGTTAGGATTAGGAGGAGGGGTAGATTTCTTCTGCACAGCAAAGCATTACTGCCTGCTTATTATTGATGTAATAGACTATTGTATGTATATGTGAATGCATATGTTTACAACTGTCATCATTATTATTATTATGATTATTATTATTATTATTATTATTATATCTGTTTTTTGTGGCTCATCTTGTCTTACCTTATTTGTCTCTCTTGTACTATATATCTGTTGCTAATATATATATATTTGAATGTTAGTCACAGGCAGATTGAGCATCTACACACCATCTACAGTGCCACTGTTTAACATTATAAGGACATAAACCCAATAAATACTCCCACTATTACACTTTCAACCAATCAAAACAGGAGAAACATTGGATCTGATGTGATTGACAGGACAAATAGCGAGTAGATGAAGTAGAAAAAGGACTCCGGTAGCCATTTAGACAACGTTTAGGCACAGCAACACTTCAAATATAAAAGCAACGACTGTGCGCTGTAGGAATAGTCATGCTCTGGGTTTACTGAATATACACAAAAAAAAATAAGAAAAGAAAAATGGGCCAACCCTAAAATATCATGCTTTTACTCATGTGTTATGGCTGGTCAGATTTAAACCCTATAGACAATATTTAAACACCAACTAACTCTGTAAAAACTTCAACATTGAAAGAAATCAAAGTGAAAAACTTCCCCACACTGCAGCGACTGGTTTAATGACTTGGTGTTAAGACAATTAAAAGCTCAATGTTTTGTGATTCTGGGTATATATCACTGTTGTCGGAAGAAAACCTCATATCTTCCTCTAAAACGGTGACTTTACAGGAGGAGGAGAGAACAGTCTTTACTTTTAGTGCAAGTCAATGGAACCAGACATCTTCCCAAGTCCTTTTGGATCATTTATTTTGGTCCTTTCTTTATAAAATTTACACACAATATAAAGGACAACAGGCATTTTCTAATCATGTCAAAAACGGAAAAAATGACAAAGATGGAGATTTTCTTTTTTTCTGTTGTCATGCGAAAATCTCATACCTCAATTTTTTAACGTTTTTCAGTTTTTGACATAATTTGAAAACAGCCGTTACCCTTTATGCTGTATGACATTTTCATGACGTATAGCCTAAAAGAAACTGCCCAAATTCATTTGGAAAGACGTCTGGTTCCGTTGACTTACATTAAAAATAAAGTCGTTTTTTTCCTTCTCCTGTAAAGTTCCCATTTTGGAGATACGAGGTTTTCTTCCGACAGCACATATGGCTGTGCTGCATTCTTGCTGTGTATATGTTTTAATACTGAAACAATTGTTATTGTGTTGTTTTTGGAGCTGTGGCTGGCGTGGCTGTTGTGGCTGAGCTGTTTTGGGACACATTTCCGTCATTCCATGGATGATAAAGTGAATCTCTTGAAGTAATAAAGGTTCATTGTTGCTCTCTGTCGATGCAGGAATGCCCTGCAGTGTCGGAAACCGCATGATGAAGTCTGTTAGGGATGCTGAACGCAACAGAGCACCACACTGAGTGCTGAGACCCACTGTAACCTCCCATTTACTGGTTAGCGACTTCAGCTTCGCAGCTTTGGTGCAAACCAGTAATGTTTTGGCCGATTTGACTCCGTGTGCGTTGAGGGGGAACTATTCCTTTAAACAGTCGCCATTCAGAGTGGGATTTTTTATGCAACGGTTTGTTTTTTTATAGTGCAGCTGGATGCTGTTCAACTGTGAAGCAGCGGCGTAGAAATGTGCCCACGATGATTCTGGAGCGATCCCAACGCACCTGCGAGCTCCCCGCGGATCTCTCCCTCGTTCTCTCTCCCTCTCATTCTCTCACTCCTTAAAGCGCTATGAGGTCATTAACTGGACAGGTTCGCCTCGTTAAAAGCAGGGCCGCTGCATGCGCTGCTGATTATAGCAGCTGCCAGGGGCGGATGTGCGGCGCTATGGAGAAGCACCACGCTGCGAAGGATGCGCAACTCGAGCCCCCCTTTGTAGCCGCGGAACCTGGAACGCCTTCCTCTCCGAGGTACGGCTGCAAAGTTCAGCTCGGAGTTTTGCAACGATTCTCCAAAGTAAGCAGTAATTGCCATATTTATTGCAATGCAAAACAGATGTCCGTTAATTAAAGATATCGTAAAAATTACGCCGCTTGGCCGGGCGCTGTTTGCCATGGCAAACTGACATGGCAATGACAGCGCTATTTACCACATGACGTAAAACACATCAGTAGCAGGGCCCACATCTATTACCATATTAATGAGAGGCTTTTAAAAGCAAGGATAGCTTTATGAAATCAGTTGAGTGGCTCGGCCAAAGCAGCGAAACTGCAGACGCTCGGGCCGATCGGCTGTGCGATGAATGAATCTGAGAGATGCACAGGCATGTGGAACGGTCAGCGCTGCTGGTTGGTCAGGCTTCAGCGTTTAGAGAAGAACCTCAGTGTCTTATCAGTCTTCAGTATCCAGAAAAGCAGAACTCCCAGTCATCATATCCGCTCATAAGGAGTCATTTAGACAGACACTCTGTGCGTTTGATGCTCATCTTAAGCCTCAACAAGCCAGACGTTTATAATTAACTGGCGTTTTCAGGCAGAAACTGGAATATTAAACATTTTCCAATGCAGTTCTAACACTTACGCTAAGACAGTAAACTGGCTGCTCATTAATACACAACTAGCCTGAATTAAGCGTCTTTCAGAGCTTGTTTATATTTGAATACATACTTTTGATGTCCGATATTAAAGCTTTCAAGCCAATAGCTGGAAAATACTTTATTTAGCCAATGACTAATTACTATAATTCCTACATTATTAAGCAGTAATAGTGCTTACTTTGCTCTAATCACTATATAATGAGCAGCCAGTCAATGACCAACTATTGGCTTAACGAGACTTAATAAGATCATTACAGATGCTCTGGGAAATGCTTTTTTTAGCCCAGCTACTGCTTAATAATGTAGAAATGAGAGGACAGATTGTATTTATTGGCTTGTTAATTATAAACGTCTGTATTTATGAGGCTGAAAGCGGAAAACATCACACAAAAGATTGATATGTAATGTATAAATCCAAAAGCTCTGGAAAATGTTTAGTTCACCTTAGTTACTGCTTAATAATGTAGTAATACAAACTATATGAAGGTCTGCTTTGTTAAGGCTTAATAAGCATTATAAGCGTTGGGACGTCTAACAAGAGTTTAGAAGTCTGGTCCTTTTTTAAAGAGGCTACGTGATCAGTGAGAAGTTTAGATGAGATTAATGATCTGTATCTATCTGTCTGTCTGTCTGTCTGTCTGTCTATCTATCTATCTGTCTGTCTGTCTGTCTGTCTGTCTGTCTGTCTGTCTCTATCTATCTGTCTGTCTGTCTGTCTGTCTCTATCTATCTATCTATCTATCTATCTATCTATCTATCTATCTATCTATCTATCTGTCTGTCTATCTGTCTGTCTGTCTATCTGTCTGTCTGTCTGTCTGTCTCTGCCTGTCTGTCTCTATCTATCTGTCTGTCTGTCTGTCTGTCTGTCTATCTATCTATCTATCTATCTATCTATCTATCTATCTATCTATCTATTTATCTGTCTGTCTGTCTATCTGTCTGTCTGTCTGTCTGTCTAACGTTCCAAAATAGATCACACTGCGTTTTACCCAGCGCGTGATTCCGTGATAAATTCCGTGATAAATTCCTGCCGTCAGTCACAGCAGCCTGTTGTGATTATCCGTTCAGATGGATCTATGAGCTCCAACCTGCTGTAGAAAATGGCTTCTGGACAGCAGCTAATTGGTCTTTCACATTTTTCATCGCGGCTTCATGGCAGTTTCAGACTCAGATTTATGTCCGAGATTTCCATTACCTGACAGGGAATAATTTAAAATGCACAAACATCCACCTTTGAGGTCATTGTTACTGTTGGATCATGACACACCTCAGGAAGGGGCTTACAGGATCATAGAGGGTCCGCAGGGTGGCCATGGTAGCTTTGGCCTGTCTTTTTAGGGCTTCCATTCATCATCCTATATCTGGACTGCGTGACTCGGCCACTGTAGGCTTCACTGTGTCTCTCCCGTGTTTGCTGAGCGCAACAGGCCAAAGCTTTATTGGTGTTTCAGAGTCTCACGCTTTTCAACACCAAGAGCACCAAAAACTCTCTGAGGGGGAGAACTTTGGTTCAGCTAATGGAAGGTTTACACTGGCGTCTCTGCTTAGGTCCAGGCTCAAAACTGAGGCCAAGATTAAATGTAAAAGGTTAAAATAGACACTAAAACTTGATAATTTTGCAAACATATTCAACAATAAACTTCTTAAAAATACGGCCTTGCGGCTCTCCCTGCCCCAAGTCAGCGGTCAGTCAGTCCTAACCCAATTAAGCCAATTAAGCCACTGATATTTTCAAGCACAGTTAGAAATCATTTGTTTCTGTATAACTAGAATATCTACCCAAATGATGGTTCTTTAAGGGTTCTTTGTTAAAGATAAATGGGTCTATATATAGAACCATGAACACTCAAAGAGCCTTTTGCATGATTAGTGGGTTCTTTGCATGGTATAGGGGTTCTTTAGATTGATGGAGAATGTGCTGTAGATGGTACCACAAAAGCTTTTGTTATTGTAACAAGCCTGACATCGAAACAGTAGAAAATGAATGAAGAACCTCTCAGAAGAACCATGACTCAAAAGGAGAAACTCTCTAAGAACACGAGGAAGAACCTCTCAAAAGAACCACAACTCAAATGGAGAAACTCTCTAAGAACATGATGAACAACCTTTTAGAAGAACTAGGACTCAAAAGGAGAAACTCTCTAAGAACATGATTAAGAACCTCTCAGAAGAATCACAACTCAAAAGGAGAAACTCTCTAAGAACACGAGGAAGAACCTCTCAGAAGAACCACGACTCAAATGGAGAAACTCTCTAAGAACATGGTGAACAACCTCTCAGAAGAACCACGACTCAAAAGGAGAAACTCTCTAAGAACACGAGGAAGAACCTCTCAGAAGAACCATGACTCAAAAGGAGAAACTCTCTAAGAACTCTCTTATTCATACTGAATAATTCTAAGTGGTGACTGATGTCTTTAGATTAAACCCTTAAATGTCCAACAGCAGGCCCAAAGTTTTATTACACACATCTGTAACATGAGAACAGCTGGACTACTTTAGCACTGAAGTCCATGTAGTTACTCAATAATAAGCCATAGTATGTAATAAGCTTGGGATTTTAAGGGGTTAAAAAGTAGAGATTAATAAGCTTCAGAGTTCATAGTTAAGGTCAGCAGCAGAGGAGGGACAGATGGGTCCATGGTGGCAGAATCTGGAATTCATCATCCCGAGTTTGGGATTCTGCTAAGAGTGGGAGCACTTTTTACCAGAATGTTTTTAGGAAAGTGATTCACTCAGGGGAGAGGTGGAGGAAGAGAACCGAAGGGCAGTGCTGGATGGTGCTGGGTCCAAATCTGGAGGCTGGTTAGGAACAGTACAACAACCTCATCTTGGGGAATTTGATGTGATCAGCTGGAATTCTGTGGTTTAGAAGATCAAACTCTTATCAATCAGGAGTCAGAATGAGGATGAGACCACAGATGTCTCCACCTCCGGGGTCATTCGAAAGTTGAGAGGAGGTTAGAGAGAGTGACGGACTCCAGGTTACACTGATGAATCAGACAGAATTCCCTCTGCAGCATTAGTCAAGGATGAATCTCAAAGCTGCTAAAAATAAACAGCAGCAGGACAACTGAGTTTTATTTGTATTTTATTTGAAACAGTGATTGCCACAGAGCAGCTTGTCCAGAAATCCAGGACAGTGTGAGAAAATACCCACTGAGAAAAACCAAGACTAAAAAGGAGAAACTCTCTGAGTCCATGAAGAAGAACCACTGACAGGAACCAACATTCAAAAGGACAAACTCTCTGAGAACATGAGGAAGAACCACTGAGAGGAACCACAACACAAAAGGAGAAACTCTCTAAAAGCATAAAGAAGAGCCCCTGAGAGGAGCCAATACTCAAAAGGAGAACATCTCTAAGAACGTGAGGAAGAACCCCTGAGAGGAGTCAGTAATCAAGACGTGAACATCTCTAAGAAAATGAGAAGGAACCACTGAAAGGAAGCAAAACACAAAATGAGAAACTCTTTAAAAGTGTGAGGAAGAACCGCTGAGAAGAACCAAATCCCAAAAGGAGAAACTCTCAAAAAGTGTGAGGAAGAACCGCTGAGAAGAACCAAATCCCAAAAGGAGAAACTCTTTAAAAGTGTGAGGAGGAACCGCTGAGAAGAACGAAAAACCCAAAAGTATAAACTCTCTAAAAGTGTGAGGAAGAACCACTGAGAAGAACCAAACACAGAAGGAGAAACTCTCTAAAAGTGTGAGGAAGAACCACTGAGAGGAACCAAAACCCAAAAGGAGAAACTCTCTAAAAGTGTGAGGAAGAACTGCTGAGAGGAACCCAGACTCAAAAGGAGAAACTCTCTAAGAACATGAAGAAGAACCTCTGACGGAACCCAGTTTCAAAAGGAAATGAAACGTATCTGTACCTGGACAATAAAATGACAATGACACGTCAAATCATGCACTTTATTCAGTATCAATAATGCTTGACTTTTAATTAAATGATTATGGTGCTTTAATCTGGTATTGAACAGTCGCTACTCCAGTACACTGGGTTACTGGTTTACTGGGTTACTGGTTTACTGGGTTACTGGGCTACTGGGTTACTGGGCTACTGGGTTGCCAGAAAATCAAAAGTCACCTGACAGACACTGTAAAAAATGAAAAATCAGCTCAACTTAAAATGAAACATCAGATTAATAGAGTGTGTTGAGTTAACTTAACCTGAGGTCACTACAGTTCGCTCAACACAAACTTTTTAGTTTAGTCAAAAGTTTAAAAAGTTAAAAGGTCATATTATTAGTATAAACTTAAAAAAGACGGTTCTTATAAGGTTCTTTATAAGCCCTATATAGAAGCTTAAACACTCAAAGAACCATTTGCATAATTAAAGGGTCCTTTGCATAGTGAAATGTTCTTCAGATTGATGAAGAGTGTGTTTTATATGGTTCTATAGAACCTATTTGAAAAGAGATCTATATAGCATGAAAAAGGGTTCTGATACTGTTACAGGCTTGACAGCACGCTTGACATAGTAACAACAGAAGAACCCTTTCGGGTTCCATCTACAATGCATTCTTCATCAATCTGAAGAGCCATTTAACCAAGCAAAGAACCTTAAAATGATGCAAAGGGTTCTTTGAGTGTTCATGGTCCTATGTAGAACCTTCATTTTTAAGAGTACGCTGCATCTCCGTTGGGTAAACTAACCGATATAAACATGTTGTTTACCTAACTGAAATGCAGGACTGAAAAGAGTGAAGCTGGCATCGGTCCTGGTCACTCCAGAGCTGTCCTGAACTGGGAGAGAAGAAAATGCCTGGTGGTAGAGTGTGTGGTGGGGAATTTTCCCTAATAACCCACCACTCTGCCACCAGGCATTTTCTTCTCTCCTAGATCAGGACAGCTCTGGCACCACCAGGTTTTAAGCCAACAGTTTCTGAAAAAAGGATCCAGATGACTATACCAGTGCAGAACCTCTGAAATCATCACAATTTCTGTGTCCACAAATGTTTAATGCACTGTGAAAAGGAAGACTAGTTGTTGTATCTTCAAAAACCAAGCAAGGTGGCTGACTTTAAATATTAAAAAGTTAATTGAAGATCGGATTATAAGTATTAATAACAGAATGTAAACCACAGAATTTTTTCAATTGACTTAAATGTTTAGATCAAGCACAAATGTACTTGTGTTTATTTGCAAACATGAAAAATAGTAAAGTTTTTCTAGTAAGTATTTTGTGTATTTCTAGTTCGAAGGCAGACTGTGTTGGACAAACACTTTAAACCAATATTTTTCAAATTTCTTTGCTCAAGTCACAAAAAATGCTATATATGTCAGCTAATGTATGTTGGATATTTTACAGTGTGTGTTATTGCATGTTATTCAACAGTTCCAGCCACACCAGCTGATTGGTTGAGAGTCGTTCTAACTGCTGTTATTTCACCAGAACATCACAGGTTTTTCACAAACATTGCATCACTCCGGTGAGACGCCGTTGCTAAGCAACGACTTTGACAGCTGTAGGAGACGCTCGAGCCATCTGAACGTTTTTACTTCTGACTTTGCCACAAACAGAAAACGGACACCAAACGTGTCTGATCTTCAGAGTCGGACCAAATCAGACTGAGCCATAAAACTGACCCAATAAAAAACAAAAGCTGCTCAGTGGAGACGACAGTTTGGGAATTTAGTGTGAGGAGCTGGAGAACGAACTGCCGGCTGAGCGCCGAGTGGGCGGAGCTCGTTACTCTGACGTAGCAACGAGCTGCTCGTTAAGGAGCTCTAATTAGGAGGAAGGAACTGAACATTAAAACATATTAAACGCCGCGTTCACGGCCAGTTTATTCATTTCTTACTGTATTTATTTAACTGCTGTATTAAAGCAGTAGAGACACTCGAGGAGGGAGTTCTCACCAGTAACATCACAGCCGGGATGATATTCCACGACAGCACACTCCCTCTTGGGTTCTACTGCTTAAATGCCCAGTTGGAATAAGCCTTAATGAATGCTTGCGTAGGATTAAGTCAGATGCCATGACGAGCTTATAGGTGTCATGCAGACTGGCCTACAGGAAAGTGTCATTAAATTTAGTGTTCTTCTTAAATCAGATCTTTTGTGTCCAAATTACTATTCAGATCCCAAATGAAAAATTACTGTGTTGCTGTTGTATCAAAAACTTGCCTGATGTTTATGTCCTTTGTGCAAACAATTCATGATGAATGAACCAATAGAAACGGTCCAAAATCTCCTGACCTTATTCCACATTACAGCTGAAAGCCTTTTTGTCTTCTCCTATAAAGTTACGTTCAAATGTTCTCTCACGACGGTGAAGATATGTATGTGCACAGTGTGTGTCTGGGCATCTGTCCGGGCGACTTGTCCAGGTGAGGTGTTAATTACCTGTGACTCCTCGTCTGAGCTCTGCTCCGGAGGCATCTGCAGAGTGGCCCCGAAAGAGTGAGGGCTCGCCAGGACATGAAGAACAAAGCATGAAAGAGAGCGAACGGAGCAGAAAAGAGAGGACTGGGGAGGTAAGTGATGAGCTTCTGTAGCAGGAGATTACAGCTTTTCCCCGTCCACCTTTTTGGCCGTCCAGTGAGCTGAGGACAGGAAGAAGGCGTTCGCCTACAGAAAGGCCCGAAGTGAATTTGAGGTTCTCGTGCAAAAAACCCTTCTTTTCTATCCGTATGATGTACGTGGCTGGACTCAGCTTTGGGTCAGTTCGCTAAGCGGGAGGAGAAAATGTGCGTGTTTAAGTAATGATGGCCATTTAAAACTGACACTGCGAGTTGTATAAATCAGGTGGAAGCCTCTGGGTGGGGCCTCAGGCTGCCATTGTTTTCCCTAAAAAGTTTTGACCCCAAACTTGCTCTGGTGTTAATCAATTCACTAACAAACTCCCCGCGCAAAAGTTAATGTGACAAAAGTGTTAAAAAATCCTCACCTCTCTGGCAACACTACTGTGCTGGATGGACTAGCGGGAGGCTCTCTGGCTGCGACGAGCCAGAAAACATTACAGAAACATCACTGGGAAGGATTTGTCAGTATATTTCACTGATTTAATGAGGGAGTATATGCAATTGAGAGCAATATATAAGGAGCACAATTACAGAAAGCAAGAAATGATCCAGTTGAGACTGGTTCATTTATTCAACCGGCAGGTCACCAAGTTCAAAGAATCTGATCAATCAAACCTGCTAATCTGCGCTCCGAGTGAGTCAGAATAAGTTGTATCTTGTTTCCTGTAAAAGAAAAAAAAGAAAAGAAAAGAAAAAAGACAGGATGATCTGAAAGGATTGCTGGGGATTACTGACCAGGCCATTGGGACCAGTGCCCAGGGTCGATTGCCTGCAAGGGTCCCTGGAGAGCCTTAGACTGCAAAACTTAATGCAGCCCAAATACTTGCAGATGTGAGCTCTAACGAAGGAACGGGGAGCCTTGACAATTTAAAAAGACTAAAAAAAACTAAACAAACAAAGAAGTTTCATTTGTTCCCTCAAGCGTTCTGCTGTTATCGACTTGTGATCGTGGTGTTGCCATTCGAATGGGATGCCCTAGATCATGAGAGTGGGTTTAACATTTACCCTGCCATGATTCGCTTTGGCTTGAAAGAAGGTTATGATTAAAATCGTGAAGAAAATCGTATGGATAGGCCCATGCATAGACGTTCAGAGGTGAAAAGGGCATCAAGATCTTCCATCAAACCTAGTTTAATTATCAAGAGTGACAATTAGTAGCTGTGTCCCAATTCAGGGGCTGGATCCTTCGGAGAACCTGATCTATGGAGGTGTGTTCTTCGAAGGCTGCGTAGACCCCATTTGTATCATTAGCTATTCAACTCAGTTTAAACCCAATGTTTACAGTGTCTCCTCAGCCACTGTTCGCTCCTCTGCCGACTACGCCATGTTCTCGAATCCGCCCGGCATGCAATGAATTCGCTTGAGTATTATGAATGTCATGAACTCACTCAACCAATCAGTTGAGTTGTCAGTGGTGTTGGCATATCAACCAAGATAACTGGCCAGCTGTGTTCTAGCATCTAGAACTTTCTGAAAAGGCATGAGTTGTCCTTGTATCTACACTCATTGTCCATTCAATTAGCTCGACTGACCACATTCTTCAATGGTCAGGACCCCCACAGAGCAGGTATTAATTGGAGGGTGGGTCATTCTCAGTACTGCAGTGACACTGCTGTAGTGGTGGTACAAGTGGATCACACAGCGGTGCTGCTGGAGCTTTTAAACACTGTGTCCACTCACTGTCCACTCTATTAGACACTCCTACCTTGTCGGTCCACCTTGTAGATGTAAAGTCAGAGACGACAGCTCATCTGCTGCTGCACAGTTTGTGTTGGTCATCCTCTAGTCCTTCATCAGTGGACACAGGACGCTGCCCACAGGACGCTGCTGGCTAAACAGGCAGATATGTGTAAATGTATTGGTTTTTTGTGACATCACAAGTTACAAACAAGCAGTTTTGCAGCTTAGACTGTATGTGATGTTAAGTGAATGTGTTTACTGTTTCAAAAAAGTGAATAAAATGATTTTTCCCATTTATTTCTCTTACCAAAGCCCGTTTGGATCACGTATTTGGACGAAGTGAAAGAATGACTGGAGTATAAGACAAAGAGACATAGAGAGTCAAATAGCGACTTCCCATCCCTGAGCATGTGCAGGGCTGTGAAACACATTAGCAGGTTGGTGTATGGGGTCTGGCTCAGGCTCATGCCGTTTTCGGAGCCCCTATAGAGCCGAGCTGCGTCTTTTTTACAAAGCCCTGAGCTGCTCCATTGCTGATGTCAGTGGTGTGGTGCAGCAGTAAAAATCAGACACTTCTCCCTCACTCCCTCTCTCACTCCTGGCACACCACACCGGGACCACTGCCCCAAAAATGCCTTGCAGAACGGCTCTTAATGTACCGGAAAAGACAGAAGAGCCATGGAAAGAGTGAAGCAGGAGAAAAAAGATACCACCAGTGTTGAGATGGACTCAAACTGGACATCACAAGCAGCCAGGGGTCACAGTCGTCTGTAACAGGACACTGGAAAGAGGACTTAAGATATCTTTATAAGTGCCTGAGCCAGACTGTCCAGATACGGCTGAAAGGGGGAAAAAAAACACAAAGACAGGTTTGCTGTCCAAAGTTTCCTACTTAAGTGTTAGCACTGGAGCTAGAACAATACAAGAACCTTTTTGTTGCGAGTACAACACACTCTCCATCAATCAGAAGAACCGCTTCACCATGCAAAGGAACATTATAGCCTGAAATGGTTCTATATTGAGCTCGTAGATCGAAATAAAACCTTTGCCTTTACTGAAGAACCCTTGGAGAACCATCATTTAAGTGTGTAAAAGTAAAAACAAGATGGTACTCCAGGGGTCCTTTAGTAAAGAGTAAAGCAATAGAAGAACCCTTTTGGGTGCCATATAGACCCCTTTTTAAAGAGGTTCTACACACTTAAAAAGAGGGTGCTTCAAGGGTTTTTTCGAAAAGAAAATGGTTCTATGCAGAACCATAAATACTCAAAGAAGCCTTTGCATGATTAAATGGTTCTTGGCATAATAAAAGCGTTCTTGAGAATGTGCAGTAGATGGTTCTATACAGAGCATGTTGAAAAGTGTTCTTCCTATACGGCACCCAAAAGAGTTCTTCTATTGGTTCTTCAAGGTTCATTAGTAAAAAAGAATGGTTCTATAAAGAACCATGAACACTCAAAGAACCCTGGCCTGATTAAAGGGGTCTTTGAGTGTTCATGGGTCCATATAGAACCATTTTTTTAGTAAGGAACCCTTAAAGCATCATCTTTTTAAAGAGTGAAAGCTTATGACACCAATCTTTATGGAGGAAAGTAGCTGAAAACAAGCCTGAGGCTTGAATGTCGTCCACACTGTAGACCAGGTTTAGTCTTAGAACTGTATTAAAGATCACTGAACAATGCGCGGCTTTGAGGCAAGCTTGTGATTTAGGCATGAAACTAGATCGTACAAGGGGTTTAAGCTTTCAATACTTAGAAATATTAAATATATATATATAAGGATACATAGTCCAGGAGCAGGAGTGTCAGAAAAACCATTAATGACAGTAAATTATCTTCATTATGATGGTAAAAATCTGTAAAATTGTAAAATCTGTGATCTAAGAATAAAAAAAAAAATCAACGTAAAAATAACGAATAGATAAATAATAAAAATCTATGCAGCCGTATGTGTTACCAATGCCCTATATAGTTCACTCATTGTGTTGTTTATTGTTCCTCAAACCATTCCTTTAAGACACCCAGAGGAGGCTTCTGTTTAAAGGAGAGTTTCTTAGGAGACAGAACAATAAAAGGGGAGAGGAAGATCCGTTAAGAAGCCTAGAGAAATAATGAAGTAATGAACGAGTGTGCAGGCAGGAAACAGGAATGCAAAGTCTCGTTAAAAGCCCATTTGCTTAATTCCGCCAGGATCGCTGGTCTTATCCTGGGACGAAAGGAGGAGGGTGTTGAAGTGTTCTGCAGTTTGAGGAATCTGCTCTCATATTAGGATGCTCAGAGTATTAAGCCAGTAAAGGAGATGACTTAATCAGGGGAAAAGCTGTTGGCCACTGCGACCGCAGCCCGAGCGAGCAGTTAAACATTGGCAGGCGAGGTTAAATCTCGCGGACGTCCAAAGTACCAAATTCTACTGATTATAATTAAGTGAAACAAATCAGTAACACCTGACTCCTCGTTCGGATTTCAGGCTACGATTTCAAACTGTCAGGCGCCGATTAGATACGGAAATATCAGCAGCCTTTCGGACCGTCGTTCAAACAGGCACGACGCTCCAGAGAGGAACAACGAAAGCAGCACTGGAAGCTGCAGTAATGAACTCCCTCTTCCAGTCCTCTGTCCTGGCTGAAGCCTCTGAACGCTAAAGGTAAGTCCGAATGGGCTCCTGCTCGGGTCCCCGAAGCCCCATATTCATGGTTTAACTCAACCAGCACTTCTGGCCACAGAACATTGTGTTTTTGAAGCTTTACGACGGCTCCACTTGAAATAACCATTACGCTAACAAAGTCTGACCAGCGCTTTCCCCCCATGGAGTGGGCTGGGGAGCGAGCCATGGGCTTTGCTAGTAATGGGCCTCCTGGCCAACGCAGCGCGATTCATTGGATCAGAATGTGTTTCGGTCGCAGGCCGTAACCACAGCAGGCCGGCGCGAGTGCATCTGTGAGGTACGAGCAATGTCAGGGCTACTCCCCGATGATGAAACTGTTGGGAAGGAGAGAATTCAACAAGCCAACCGTGGGTGGAGACACAGGTTGAAAAATAGGTAGAGGTAAAAAAAAAAAAAACCCAAAAAATAAAGAAAGAATGGGAGCCGTGCTTCAAGATCACAGGCCGATACAGTCCAAATGGAGGCTTAAGCTTCTCTGTGAGGGAGAACAAACAAAACAAGCTCAAGAAATCCATCCATCTAAACCAGACTGAAGAAAAAGGTGGAGAACCGTGGTTCTAGGGAAGCTGAAAAGATCTATTTTACTACACTTTTAACAACAAAGATGCCAGTTTCACTTTTCCCCCCAAAGCAGCTTCATTAAACAAGCAGTTTTGTTCCCCTGAACAGTTTTAGAGAACCGGCTCCGTCAATGAGATGTGCGAGTCCGAAGAACCTCCGCATAAGGCAGAGGTTCCATACCAGTTCCGGTAGGTCTTTTCCAAAACCGCTGCATCATGTGGAGGTTCTTCAAACTTTGAAAAAACGTTCTTTACACTCGCTCATTTCGTTCAGAAAGAGGGTTCTCTAAAGACTCAACCAACCTTACCAAACAAAACCAATTCAGAAAGTAGGTCCATCTGAGATCCATCTGAGGTTCTTCTGGAGCTCAATCAATCCCTATGTTTAAGACCTTCTGTTTAAGACACCTTACATGTAGAAGAAATCGTTTGGGTCACCAGAAGAACCTTTCACTGGAGCGTTCTTTAAACGACCATTTTTGTAAATATCAAGAACCTTTTGAAAGTTTAAAGCACCTCCACATAATTTCATAGCTGGTCACCAGATTTTTTTCCACGATATTTTACTTTTAAAAACGTAAGCAGGTCTTTCTTATAATCTCTGTCACGTTCACTCTGTTTGGGTCCGTGTCGCCCTGTTATGAGTTTTTTCGGTCCGACTTTATGTTGAGTGTCTCTAATAACTGTGTAGTTACACATAAATAACTTCTTTAACAACATTGTAACTACTGATGATTGAATCAGTGTTACAGATGGATTACAGCAGTGCAGCCTGTGTAATTACACATGTATATTAATGTCAGTTTTAACTCTTTTAATTATTTTTACGTTACATTTGTTTTACATAATTATTGTGGAATAACTGCTGTAACAAGATAACTAATCACATCACACTAATTGCCATTCTGTGATTACCACTCTCTAATTGCACTGTACCTATATAATAACTGAAGTTGCTACACAGGTGTGATTACCTAAGGTTTCCTACTGTAATTCACCTGTAACAGGTACCCTGTTGTTGCATATGCTGTTCACATATAACGACACAGTTATTAGAGACACTTAATATAAAGTGGGACGTTTTTTTTTCATTGTAATTTAATAAAGTTGGTGAAAATAAATAATGTTTTGCCTTTTGTAACCTAATTAATAAAGTAGGGTCACGTATAAATATATATCCAAATAAATAAATAAATAAATAAGCTGAATACTTGCACCACTTTTATTTGAAAAGACATACATGGTAGGAAAACCATGACATTTGATATTTCAAAATAAACTATAATAAAAGAAATAATCACAATCGTTTACATAACCATGGTAAGTACATGCGGTCATGTTCAAAAGTTTGCACGCCCCTGTCGACGCCTTTTCACAGAGAAAATCAACACAGCATGAAATTCAACCGGGGTGCCCAAACTTTTGCACACGACCACATGTCCCTGATAGAGAGGACATCTCAGATCGGTCACTTCATTCATTTTAATAAACGAGACAACTTGCCTGCCAGGGCTTGACCAACATGACTTTTGCCTATATGTGTTTTTTTTTTTTATGATACTTTTATGTTTTTATTTATTTATTATTTTTTTTAGAATTTATTGAAAGCTATTATATATCATTCTTTTAATTTAAAGGTCCAAAAGGCACCTAATACTAGGAATAATCCAGGCGCGAGAACATTGCTTTTTCTAGAACTTTAGAAGTGACAGACTAAAAATGACTTTTATCCTGATGTGAACATTGTACTTGCTGTGCTTATGTAAAAACATGTGTTTATTGAAGATTTCCGAGGAACGCCTTGCCTTTCGGAGCATGACTACAGCGTCATGTGCTCCAGTTACTGTCACTCAGTTGTGCTTATTGTTTGACTGTTCTCTAAGGTTGCATCATCTAGCTGTTTTTGTCCCTGCGAAGTGGACGCCGATGCATCTTAGGAAACCAGTTTTCCAGACTTTCTGCTCCTAAAAATGCAGCGCTGGAAATAGAACTGATGGCATCACTGCGAGCTGTAGAGCAGACAGTTGTGAGTTATGAGTGTGTCGTTACATTTTATGAGTTTGCTTATGTTGAAAAGAAGTAGGTCTGCATAATGACTCAAAAATGCCCCCCATCCGGAGAGAAAGCCCAGAACACAATGTGAACGGGAGGGCCAGTAGATTTGCTGTGGCAGGGAGCAGCTTGGTCCTGTAAACAAATCTCGGGCTGTTTCCCTTCACTAATATATAATTACTGCAGATCGTATCATTTGGGCCCCATCCTTTATCACGTTACCTCGCGCGAGAACCGTTGACATTGGAAAAGTGTTTTCTTTGGCTTCGGCTGTGAAACCTGTGTTATGTTCCAGATCTGTTCTTTTGGACGTCCTAAAGGCTTCATTATGTTCTACGACCTTGCAGTGCCCAACTACTCGCTACTGGGATAATGCTCATTTCTGCTGGCGCCTCTATGGGATTTCCAACAGTGCGTTAGTGGTAAGCTTAGAACATTTTTGGTGATTCTAGACTGACTCCGGACATTTGAAGCTTGTAAAAGCCATTCTAGATGGTTTACTCGAAGCTTGTAACATAAGTTTGAGCTTGTATTTATCCGTTTTACAGTGACGCTCTGTAGGAAAGAGCTGCTGTCTTCTACTTCTAACAACTAACTGAAACTTGGTCAGCGTACAGCTCATATTAAAAGGCAGTGGTGTATCTAGAACTTCCAGAAAGCCTAGAGCAGGTGTCACAACCCAAATGTTAAGAATGACGAATTTGTTCTTTCAACAAAAATCAAACCACTTTGGGAGCCACAGCATTTTATGTTCACTTTACCATCTTGGCTGTTAATATATCTCAGTATGTGCTGATGTACTAGTATAGGCGTAAATATCATATAAACAAAAACGCAGATTTACGTTGCTCTGCTTTAAGCTTTGGCTCAGCTATAGCTGCTTTTCTCGCATCTCCAGCAGGAAACTTTTCAGTTTCTTGTAAAATCGACTCCAAATTACCGATGTTCATCTTAAATCTTTCTATTTGCCATGTCATTAGGGGGCAGTTGTGGGCTGGAGGTTAGGGAACTGGCCCTGTGACCGGAAAGTTGCCGGTTCGATCCCCAGAGCCGACAGTCCATGACTGAGGTGTCCTTGAGCAAGACACCTAACCCCCAACTGCTCCCCGGGTGCCGTGGATAGGGCTGCCCACTGCTCCGGGCAAGTGTGCTCACTGCCCCCTAGTGTGTGTGTATTCACTAGTGTGTATGTGGTGTTTCACTTCACGGACGGGTTAAATGCGGAGGTGGAATTTCCCCGTTTGTGGGATTAAAAAGTGTCACTTAACTGATCTTAGCTCCTGACTAGGTGAGATAGTTGTCTGCGGACATTTCAAGATCTTAACCCTTTTCTCTTCAGCCACAACATGACAACAAAATTAGAGTATTACTACAAAATCTGCAGTGTTTACAACAAGCATGGCGATTACACGTATAGAAAACGAGCTAAAAGTTACAGACATGTATTTTGAGAAATCTCTGTGAAGGAATAGACGGTCTTGAGGGTTCTTCTAGCCCATCTGCTGCTGCAGAATATATTAGGCCCCATCTACACCATTCATCAATGGAAAAGGACCACCACTGACCAAATATCATTTGGGTGGTGGACCATTCTCAGCACAGCAGTGATACTGGCATGTTAAGTGAATGTTATCCATGCTAATCCATGTGACAACCCACAGTCCTCTGGCATGTTTGTATTACTCAGAGTCTGGCAACCTTCTCAAAACTCAGAAACAATGTGACCAATCACAGTCCTCGTAGGCAGATGCTTGCTTCCAAGTAACCCCCACCACACATACCCCCTAGCCAGGTCATTAGAAAACAATTGCACATGGTCCCCAGTGGAGAAGGGAAGACTTGAGTTCGATTCCCAGCAATGCCACATCCATGCGTGACCAAGAGTTCCACCCAATGACAGCACAATTGGCTGAGCTTTCACTGAGTGGGAAGAATGGCGTATTCTCTCCTTCCATGTCAATATAGAGTGATGCTAACCAAATTGCAGGCCTCTGTTAGGTCAGAACTGGGCAGTTAGCATTCTCCTCCGAGCGTTTGTCTCTCATACAATGTTGCATAAGTTGTTGCTTGAAAAGGCTACAAGCATGTTAGCATTCACCCGTTCCAGCTGGGTAGCCAATATGTGGAGAGCTACACTGGGTGGGACTTGGCAACGACTGACACTGAGAGCAAATTGGGCAAACAAAAAAAAAAAAATGCAAATAAAAGGAACGGCAGCCAGCTAAACAAGCAATACAGGACAACCACCAAACATGGAGAATAAGATGAAAAAAAAAATGAATTCCCCATATGCTTGCAATCAACCATCAAACTCTGGGGAAGGTCCATTTTCCATTAGCGAATCTCACCAAGGCTCAAAGAGCTGTGCTGAAAGGAGCCTTGGCCCAGAATGAGAGAATGGAGGAAAACGCCATGGCGGGCTGACATCCACTCACTACTCGGAGAACATCTGGAGGCACGCGCCCGCCCTGAGGTAGCTACTACTGTGTGACAAGAACTAAGAAGTTGGACAGAAGGAAAGCATAGATGGCTAGTGTGTCCACCGGCCAGGCTGGTGAAAACGACGCTGGATGTTTTGCGTCATGCTTCCAGCGTTGGTTTAGAAGGAAGCTGAGCTTGTGAATGAGGATAACAGCGTAGATTTAACCAGAAGCTGATGATCATCTACAACCATGTGCACCAGCATTAACTTGAAACACTGGTAATCGAAGGCTCCTGTGCAGTGAACCATGTGGAAAGTCTGAGTGTACAGCGCTGTGCAAAAGTCAAGGCCCTTGGTTGTTTTCATCTAAAGTCAAAACAATCTTGAAGTATAGTTTTAAAGAGATATTTATCTTCTGGATAATGGAGATATGGATATCTGGATATATGGGACTTCTGGAAATATGGGACAACCACCTGGAAGACCTGTTAGACACCAAAACTGCCCCCATCAGATAAACAGCACCTAAAGCTTTCATGTTTGAGAGAGAGGAGAAAATCAGGCTCCGTGCTCGCTGCAGATATGAAAAACTCTATGAATCCTTCCACTGTGAGAAGACGGCTCAAAGCTATGGGTCTGAATGGATTGAGAAAACGAAATAGACAAGAAGTGCAACCAACTTCTAAGACTGGACTTTGGAGGTGTGTCTGCAGATTCTTTGAGACACTGAAAGTGAGTGTCATGAAAAGTATGGAAGCTGTAATAAAGGTAAAGAGTGGACAACCTAAATACTCAAACAACTGATATTAGAGTTAGTTGTTGATGCTTCTGTTTCATTTTCTGCTGTTTTTTTGCTTTTTTGCCCCCTGACACTGAAAAATGAATAACTGGAAATATTTCTAAATGAAAACTGGCACATTTTCAAATCAGGTCTGATCACAAACACCACTAATGTTTGAATGACTATTTCTTCAAAATACAAGATCATATCCATTTAACATCATGGCTGAAAACACAGGACCCAACCAGCATCAATCAGCATCAAGTGGAAGATTATTAATAAGCAGGTTCTACTCTCGCATGCTTTCTCGCACATTGGTGGGAGAGAAAAGAGAAGGATCACCTATGGTGAAAAGAGTCCATGGATGATTGCAGGCATAAAAATAATCCTGAAACTGAGAATCCAGAGGAGTGACGCCACAGTGATGAGAAAGCCAGAAGCAGGGCTAAACTCACTGAGCTTAGCACCACATCGTTTGGACCGCCAGGACTGCGGTGCCAGAACAGACCTGGGTTGACTTGGATGAGGACACTGTTTCTGGTTGTTCAGGTAAGATCAGGTGAGAGAGAGAGAGACAGGCAGAGTGATATCTAAGATACAATTAAATCTAAGCCTACAGGATAAAGGTGGGGAAGCAAGCAGTGGTTTCGCAAAGTTTCCAAAACATTTGACGACTTATTTCAATTTGGCAACAACCAACAAAGCACAGCAGATGAGCTGATATCAAGAAACATTTGACTATAAACAGTTTGCTCTATTTTATATAGATATTTTATTGGATTTGCTCTGCTTTACTTTAAAGCAGGCAGTAGGACTTCAAACCAGAAACAGGGGAGGTCTCAGAACAAACCAGGAGCTGACTAGGACCAATCACAGTCAGGGGGAGGTCTCAGAACAAACCAGGAGCTGACTAGGCCCAATCATAGTCAGGGGGAGGTCTCAGAACAAACCAGGAGCTGACTAGGACCAATCATAGTCAGGGGGAAGTCTCAGAACAAACCAGGAGCTGACTACAACCAATCACGATCAGGGGGAGGTCTCAGAACAAACCAGGAGCTGACTAGGACCAATCACGATCAGGGGGAGGTCTCAGAACAAACCAGGAGCTGACTAGGACCAATCACAGTCAGGGGGAGGTCTCAGAACAAACCAGGAGCTGGCTAGGACCAATCAGAGTCAGGGGGAGGTCTCAGAACAAACCAGGATCTGGCTAGGACCAATCAGAGTCAGGGGGAGGTCTCAGAACAAACCAGGAGCTGACTAGGACCAATCATAGTCAGGGGGAAGTCTCAGAACAAACCAGGAGCTGACTACAACCAATCACGATCAGGGGGAGGTCTCAGAACAAACCAGGAGCTGACTAGGACCAATCACGATCAGGGGGAGGTCTCAGAACAAACCAGGAGCTGACTAGGACCAATCACAGTCAGGGGGAGGTCTCAGAACAAACCAGGAGCTGGCTAGGACCAATCAGAGTCAGGGGGAGGTCTCAGAACAAACCAGGAGCTGACTAGGACCAATCACAGTCAGGGGGAGGTCTCAGAACAAACCAGGAGCTGGTTAGGACCAATCACAGTCAGGGGGAGGTCTCAGAACAAACCAGGAGCTGGCTAGGACCAATCACAGTCAGGGGGAGGTCTCAGAACGAACCAGGAGCTGGC